>NC_061093.1:40764933-40782154 GCF_015104395.2 Macrobrachium nipponense
ACATCCTCTATTTCGAGTTGGTTTTCTTGTACCTGTATCTTTGAAAAAAGTGCAATTATTTGGATCGTGTAAAACGGATCAACAAGATTGACAAAGAAATGAGATATATTTAAGATGCAATTGTAAGACAGAAGAGAAGATCATGTACAGGATTAGAAAAAAAAGATAGAAAAGAATGTCACAAGGAAAAGGAAAGAATAAAAAGCAAGTTATATAACAAGAGAGGCCCATTAGCCAAACCGCTCACCTGAGCCACCTTGCTGCATTACCAAGTAGGAATTTGGTTTTATCTTATACATACATTTGTGAAACTTTGGGCCCCTTATAACGGCCCTTGGACACATAGTTTGAACAAGCCTGAATCTACACTAAATGAGATAAATTACATATCAAAATTGACAATTTATATGTCTGCTGTGTGTACAAGAAAAAAAAGCATTTCATTGCATTATTATCCAGTCCTTTCCTTTTTGCAAAGTATTTATATAGAAGCTACATAATTAGATACATATTTCAAAGTACAGCATTTATTACAAAAGGTACAAGAAGCATTACAAACATAGTAAATTAATATATCATGTATTGATCATGTACTAAAAGGGTATGTACTGCCACTAAAAAAGATTTCAGAATACAAGGAATTTTTATTTTTTCTGCTTTTTCCACTTATTAATAATTTTTTACACACAAGCTAAAATAATGTTGAAAATTGAAAATGTAGTGTTTAAAGATGTAGCAAAAGTGTGTTTATTGTAATGGAAGGATTTTTAATTTTTACGTAAGTGTGCACTTCGCTGGGGATGAGAGTCAAAATAAATTTCGCGGCGAAAATTGTAAAGCTTTTTTTATGTAGATACTATTCCCTGGATGGCAAAGAATGACGAGGACTTTTTTTTTTTTTTTTTTTTTTTTTATAAAACTAACCCCATATGATTTTAGTTCATCTGGACAAGTATGTACGTGAATATCTGATATTCTGAACATTATCATACTTGTTGATTATACTTATAGTAGCAGCAGTGCCAACTAGTGGACTAAAAGTAGCGTAACAGCACCAAAATTATTAGGACATAAAATATTTTTTCATGAACACAATAGCCCATTGAATAACATACGTTAGCATAGGTACTATAGATACTAATGGAGCCCCTAATCTGTTTGGAACGTAATTCTGTACACAGGAATGAAAGAGTATTCGCCTTACTGTTTCAGTAAAGTGTACCTACTTACCAAAGTTCAAGTATTTTTGTTTAAAAGGTACCATTTGCAGAGCTATTCGTCAGACACTTGGATCTCTACGATTCTGAAACTCGATAGAAAACTACCGAGCTGGTTGACTGGGCTGGTGGAAATTTGGACCTAAATGGTCATCTAACACTGAGGCGTCTGTTGCAATAAAAAAAAATTCCTTATTTAAATCAGGGATTTTTAAGTTAGGCAAGCTGCATTATTCCGCTTTTAAGATATCGAACGCCTGTTGATGCTTTTTAGACCATAATAAATCTACGCTCTTCTTCGTAAGATCTGTTAAAGGAGCTGTCATGATTGAAGAGTTACATATACATACGATTGTAATACCCTACTACAGCGCAAAAGTGCTGTATCCCCCTTTTACGTTAATAAGTACCGGAAAGTTATGAATAGCCGGCACCTTACCATGGACTACTTTAAGACCTTGACTAGACACATAAAACCTAGATAAACATGTTCGGTTTTTTAAAACTCACATTTAGATATTTTACTCTGAGATTATTTGTCTTTGTCTCTGTAGCACTAGCTCTAGTTTATGTGAATGTACTTCTAAGGTATTAGAAAAGATTATAAGACCAACCAATAGGCATGTAGGGTATCCCTTAAAAGTCTCCAAACACTATATTGTAATTGGGGTGCAACGTAAGCCGGAGGCATACGTAAAAATTGATAATGTCCCCTGAGTGTGCTGAAACGGTGTATGAGGTACAATCACTTAGGTAATGGTATCTGGTAAAAGCATTTAAGTAAGTCCAAATGTTGGTTGAAAAAAAAATTTATTCTACCTAACAGAGATAGATGTCGTCGGTACATGGCACTGGAAACTATCGGGAGTCGTTTCCTTGTTTAAGCGTCAGAAATCTACGCAGATACGCCAAGTCCGATCTTTTATGGCATGACGTTTGAGGGAAAAATTATATGGGCTTATTTGATTTCCTAATGACTCCTATTACTAACATTTTTCAACTTCGTCATTTATCTCTATTTTGAAATTTCATTGAGAATCTATACGAAGGTACGTAAATAGCTTTATGTTTGTCCTTAGACCGTGATTTGTGTTAAATTACATCCGTTTTATTCCTCAGAAATCACTCGCGAGTGGAGAAACTTCCTGGTATTCAGATAAAAGATAAAAAAAGTTTCTGCTGAATCATCTCTGCTTGAATGACTTTACTGATATTACTTTTAGATAGAATATAAGAGAGATTCATCCACGACTGATTGGGGCGGGGATTAAAAATTAGCAACAATAAAAAATGCGATATTTATAACTTCCGTATCCACGATATGTATACGTTTGTGGATCACTAGATTTAAATAGGATTAGCCATCATCATTGGCAGAAGCGATCAAGCTATCGTCATAGAAGACTTGTACAATCATATCTGATCTTCAGCATGTAAAACTTCAAGAATATATCTATTTTTATACTTCGTGTTTTCTACAAGAACCTCCTCACCATGAGTTAACACATCGTGCGTAATAACCAACAAGATAATACCGACTTCGTAAGTGATCTACAAACCCCCAGACACTCCATTGAATATGGAAGTGCAATACCAACCGACTTAGCGTAAAATTATCGCAAGTCTAACATTACCTCATAGGGCGCCTTATCATACAAGGCACAAGCCCTAATATTGGTGGCAGCGGTGGGATTAAAAATTAGCAACAATAAAAAATGCGATATTTATAACTTCCGTATCCACGATATGTATACGTTTGTGGATCACTAGATTTAAACTTGTTGCTGTGTCAACCGTGTCTAGGGCTTTGTTTCGCGAAATCGTTTATATTTCAGAGTGTCGGGAAGGATTAAAATTTCATTTCCCAGCAAAGTCTCTTTTTACACGCACTAAGACATTCGAGGGTGCATGCTTCTCGAGATTTTGCGTGCAAAGTGCGACTGCGGTTGTGGGAGAATTCTGTTGGGTCATTTGAACAATGTTACGATTTATGAGACAAATGTATAGTTCCTTTATATAAGTTATTATTTGATTAACTGTCTCATTTTTGTTCACGGATTTTAATATGTTTGAAGGTTTATAGGATTTCCCTTTTGATAAACACGCCTTATTTTGCAGGATGTAAGATAATATTTGTATACCCCTAGATGAATCTTACAATTACACTAAGATACAGATCAATGTTTTTTTATAGCTATAGAGGTATCTGTAAACGCTCGCTTATCCGGACTTCTCATTAGGGAAGTTCGAACAACAGACGGTGAGTCCGTAAATACAAGATATTACGTGTACTAAAGAAATAAAACAAGATATTCTAATTTTTACGGCGCGTACAGTTGGGCTTAATCCACCAGTATTTATTATAACTTAATGTATTAAAATTAAACGAAAACCTGCTCTGATTACTTTTATACGGTCGTGTGTTTCATAGGAAAAATCCTTTTTAATTCAAAAAAGATATTTGCATGTATGAACCAACATCGCTTTTCCCCACTCTGCTAGAGTCGCTTATTGTGTGGAATTTGCTATGCTTTGAACACTTCGGCAGCTTTGCCTGACCTTGACCGCTTGACTAGGTGACACAGTCACCGAGTTTGCTTGTTAGATTCTGAACGGGCTACTGTTTCTATTTCTTTTTGTAATAATTAGGATCCTTCTCTTTATTACCATCGGCAACGTATTGTGTGTTTTTTAGCATTATGTTGCTGGTTACGTATAAAAGCAATGAATGACGAACTATTAGGAATTGAGCGATTACTAATAAGACAAGTTATCACTACTGCATTCAATATTAACTGTTTGTACTTCATTCTTTGCTAAAATTTGAAATAGTGAGGGATCCTGGTCAGCGCATTTAGCCTGATGAAAGCTTTTTACAGACATGTTATTCCTTGCAATCCAGCCATATTTTTTAAAGTTAAGTTGAGTCATTGAAGGTTCGATATTTTATAATAACTCAAAAAACTCAAGGCTAAAAACTGCGATTGGGACTTGCAAAGGAGCATTTATTGTCATGACCCGAAATAGTGTTACCTCTAATTTATCTAGATTTGTACGGGTGTTCCACTTGTTTTTGTGTGTTTTCTAATCACTACGGTGCTTAACGACCCTATCCATGCATCTGTATAAATACAGACGTCCACTGCGTAAACGCATATTCACTGTTTAATATGATTTGTTACATAAGGGATTAATAATCACCCAAAATGATAAAATTAACATAGTATATGATTATGATATTTCAGTAGAATTCTGGAAACAGACACTCAAAGATAAAAACTCGCAGTAGCGAAATCTCAATGATGTAGATAATTTCTGTAAAAAAGTAAGATTAAGAATGTCTCGTAACTTCAGCCACAGAATAACGAAAATTCGACCTGTAAAGGAAACACTCAAAGTTACTCCAAATGAATAAAAAATTGTACTTAGCTTGCTTTTGTGGGAAGTCACGGTGTTCCGATAACGACACACGGCCTTGGTCCTCCTTCTCTATTTAGCGGATGACCTGGTTTGGCTTCAGTTTCCCCCGTGCGCGTTGTTTTCGATGATTCGAGCCCTTGAAAGATCCGATGCTGCAGACGCGTTCGGTTTGTTTCTTGTAGTGCCGGAAACGCTCACTAACGATGTTTTCTTGAATGATTTCTAATGATAGACGAAGCTTCCGTTGCGTAGGAAAAGGACACGTCGGTTTTGTTTCTTGAAGTTATTCACTAAACGATGATACTAAGTTGGTTGAAGAATCTGTTTGCTTTCGTCGTCGTTGAAGAGTTCTTATTGTTTTCTGAAGTCGCTCACTAACCCTCTTACGCCGGAGCCCATAAAAATCAAAAACGTCTCCCGTATGCCGGGCCCGGTTTGGAGTGAGCGCGGAAAGTGGAAAAAATAATTTTTTCAAAAATTACAGCGCGCGTACTTTTGAAGATTATGAGTTCATTTTTGGCTTCCTTTTTTTTTGTCATTGCCTGAAGTTTAGAATTCAACCATCAGAAATGAAAAATAATATCATTATCATATGTAATAATGCGATATATGGTAGCGAAAAAAAAAAAAATCATACATAAATTGTATTCAAAATCACGCTGTGCAGAAAACGGTCAAGCTAACCAGTTACTTTTTTTTGCGTTGTATTGTACACTAAATTGCAATCATTTTGATATATAATACATTGTAAAACAATAAAAGCAACACCGGAAAAAATATTATCACAAAATGATGTACGAATTCGTAACGCGCGACGCAAAACAATATTTTTTTTCAAAAAATTCACCGTAAAATCACAATATTGTTCTAGAGACTTCCAATTTGTTTCAAAATTAAAAGACAAATGATTGAATATTATGATACTGCAGAGTTTTAGATTAAAATTTGCAGATTTTGACCATTTCGGTCGAGTTAAAGTTGACCGAAAATGTCGAAAATTTTTTAAATTTTTATATATATTTTTATATGCACATATTTCGGAAATGGAAACAGCTACAACCTTTAATTATTTTTTGTTGTATTCTTCATGAATTTGCGCACATTTTTATATATGAAACTGTATAAAACGGCTAATATGAAAAGGAGCAGAAATATTAGGATAATGCGATCTACGCCTTTCGGAGATTTTCGGCCGCGAAACGGCGCGCGGAGGAGGGAAGAAAGATATTTTTTTCAAAAATTCACCATAAATCACAATATTGTTCTAGAGACTTCAAATTTGTTTCAAAATGAAGATAAATAAATGAATATTACTACGCCGTAAGAGTTTTAGCTTACAATTACGTTTTTTTGACCTATTTTCAATTGCGTCAAATTTGACCGTACGTAGTTTTTTTCCAATTATCGTAATTTATATGCAGATATTTCAGAAAATGAGAAAAGCTACAACCTTTAATTATTTTTTTTTGTATTTTTCATGAATTTGCGCACATTTTGATATATAAAACTCTATAAAACGGCTAATATGAAAAAGGAGCAAATATTAGGATAATACGATCTACGCATTTCGGAGATTTTCGGCCGCGAAGCGGTGCGCGGAGGGAAGAAAGATATTTTTTTTCAAAAATTCACCATAAATCACAATATTGTTTTAGAGACTTCAAATTTGTTTCAAAATGAAGAATAAAATAAATGAATATTACTACGCCGTAAGAGATTTAGCTTCAAAATTACGTTTTTTGACCATTTCAATTGCGTCAAAGTTGACCGTACGTAGTATTTTTTTCCAATTATCGTAATTTTATGCAGATATTTCAGAAATGAGAAAGCTAAAACCTTTTAATTTATTTTTTGTTGTATTCTTCATAATTTACGCACATTTTTGATATATGAAACTGTATAAAACGGCTAATATGAAAAAAGGAGCAAATATTAGGATAATGCGATCTACGCCTTTCGGAGATTTTTCGGCCGCGAAACGGCGCGCGGAGGGAAGAAAGATATTTTTTTCAAAAATTCACCATAAATCACAATATTGTTCTAGAGACTTCAAATTTGTTTCAAAAATGAAGATAAATAAATTAATATTACTTACGCCGTAAGAGATTTTAGCTTACAATTACGTTTTTTTTCGACAATTTCAATTGCGTCAAATTTTGACTGTACGTAGTTTTTTTCCAATTATCGTAATTTATATGCAGATATTTTCAGAAATGAGAAAAGCTACAACCTTTAATTATTTTTTGTTGTATTTTTCATGAATTTGCGCACATTTTGATATATGAAACTCTAATAAAACGGCTAAATATGAAAAGGAGAAAATATTAGGATAATGCGATCTACGCATTTCGGAGATTTTCGGCCGCGAAGCGGCGCGCGGAGGGAAGAAAAGATATTTTTTCGAATTCACCATAAATCACAATTGTTCTGAGAACTTCAAATTTGTTTCAAAATGAAGATATAAATGAATATTACTACGCCGTAAGAGATTTAGCTTACAATTACGTTTTTTTGACCATTTCAATTGCGTCAAAGTTGACAGTACGTAGTATTTTTTCAATTATCGTTTAATTTAATTGCAGATATTTCAGAAATGAGAAAAGCTACAACCTTTAATTATTTTTTTTTTGTATTCTTCATGAATATACGCACATTTTGATATATGAAAACTGTATAAAACGGCTAATATGAAAAGGAGAAAATATTAGGATAATGCGATCTACGCCTTTCGGAGATTTTCGGCCGCGAAACGGCGCGCGGAGGGAAGAAAGATATTTTTTCAAAAATTCACCATAAATCACAATATTGTTCTAGAGACTTCAAATTTGTTTCAAAATGAAGATAAATAAATGAATATTACTAGGCCGTAAGAGATTTAGCTTACAATTACGTTTTTCGACCATTTCAATTGCGTCAAATTTGACCGTACGTAGTTTTTTTTTTTCCAATTATCGTAATTTATATGCAGATATTTCAGAAATGAGAAAAGCTACAACCTTTAATTTATTTTTTGTTGTATTCTTCATGAATTTGCGCACATTTTGATATATAAAACTCTATAAAAAGGCTAATACGAAAAGGAGCAAATATTAGGATAATACGATCTACGCATTTCGGAGATTTTCGGGCCGCGAAGCGGTGCGCGGAGGGAAGAAAGATATTTTTTTCAAAAATTCACCATAAATCACAATATTGTTCTAGAGACTTCAAATTTGTTTCAAAATGAAGATAAATAAATGAAGATTACTAGACTGTTATGTATTTTTGCTTACCCAAAATACCAACATAAAAAAAATACAGATTATATATATATATATATATATATACATATATATATATATATATATATATATATATATATATATATATATATATATATATATATGTATATATATATATATATATATATATATATATATGGTATGTTTCGTTTCTTTATTTATTACATTTTCCGATTCTGGTACGAATACATAAATAAAAGGAATGCAGGTGACACTTTTCTTTTTTTTTTGCATACAATGAAATATCGTATTCATGCATAGATACTGAGATATAAAAAACTTGAAAATAAATAAAAAAATAAATATAAAACAAATGCAGAATACTCACTCCTAATCCTGACTCTTCGTTCTATTCTTGTTTTCTCCCTCCCTCCATTGAAGAGTCTTGCATTTTTTTCCTCTCGACGTGACGAGGTACAGGTGGAGGAGGGAGACGCGCGCCCTTACGGCCGCTGGGATAGGGCGCGGTTCCGTGCGCCCTCCTTGACGCCGCTGAGTCGCACTCCAATACAAGACCACACTGTGGTATTTGCGGTCACACTCCGCCCCAACCTGCATAGAGCTATCTTGCAGGTGCGACAGAAGAACGGGTGTCTCTCTTCTGCCATTCATATGGCACACCCGGCACCGTTTCTGCCTGCGCCCTTCTAGGAGAAATCACAGTGTGTGATCCCCTGGCATCAGCCGACACGGAGGGTCCACTACCCGACGAGAAGGGGCGCGGGTGGGGCGTCAGCAGGGGCGCGGCAGCAGGGGCGTCAGCAGCAGGGGCGGTGGCAGCAGGGGCGTCAGCAGCAGGGGCGTCGGCAGCAGGGGCGGCGGCAGAAGGATGACCGAAGTTGGCACCCCGAAGGTCTGCCCTTTCCTCTATGGGTAGATCTACAGCTCGGGGCAGGGGGGCAGACATGGAAGGCCACTCATTGGGATCAAAGTTGATGAGGGCTTCCCCGGCTTGCCTCGAGGAACTGTAAGTGGCTCATCCTCCGTAGATCGGGACCGTAGTACCCACAGTAGAGTAACGTAGGCATTTGGAGGGCAACTGCAGAATGTATTTTCAGGAGCTTTTGGGTCCATCTCCTGGTTCTCCTGGCGAAGGGATAATATTGGATGAGTTGATCAAAGAGATCAACTCCTCCCATGTGCCTATGTAGTGCCAATGACGGTAGGGCGCTCAACACGAAACTGCTCATACACAACTCGGCCCTGTCGACGCGTCTTCTTCCGCTGCACGATCTCCTCTTGGACAGGTTCATGGCTCGTCGTAATCATGGGGACGAGTCGGGACACCCTTCCAACAGAGACGAAGACAGCTCCCCTTCCGCCGCCACTGTGTCTCTCCTCTTGCCAGATGTTGCTGATGGCTAGCGTACCTCTTGAGGGAATTCGGGGCCCCACGCACCAACCGAAGGGTACCACTGACGTGAACACCTGCATCATACAGTTCCTGGGCCAGGGATACCGAGTTATAATAATTATCCATAAACAGGTGGTATCCCTGGTTACGGAAACGATCCACAAGCTCGAAAACAGTGTCACGCAATCGTGGAGAAGACCCCGGAATACACCGAAAAGTCACGATGTAGCCAGTGTTGGCCTCGGTAATAAAAAAAAATTTCACGCCATATTTCTTCGGCTTCTTGGGGTTATACACTTTGATGCTTAGACGTCTTTGTAAGGCATCATCCCCTCATCTAAAGAAAGGTTCTTTCCAGGAATCACGAGAGTTTTACAAGCGTTTCACGAATATATTCCAACACTGGGCACACTAAAATGAGGCGATCAGAGTTATTCCGTGGGTGATGGCCCTTCGGTTGAAGGCGTTAAAATATCTCTCCAACGCCAGGAAAGTATCACGGGGCATAATGCCGGGCACATAGGGCGTACATAAAAGAAAATTACGCCTCCAATACATCCTGACGTCGGCAGCAGGAATCAATCCAAAAAAAACGTGGAGCCCCAAAAAATGCGCCATGTCAGGGAGGTCGCAGCCTCGCCAGTGATAAGATAATGTCGTGCGTAGTTCATACACGGCAATACCTGGCGTAGTCCACCGTCTCTGCTACCAGGTACTCCAGCAATTCCGCGTAAGGAAAAGCTGAACAAAACCCAGAGCAGTCAGGGGAACAGGTACGGTGAGCCCAGGATTTGCCGTAAATGGATGCATGGTAGGTGGTGTGGGGTCCTCTGTCCACCATCGTCGCTCTCGGACGCCCACCCTCAGGCCTTAGCACGACTATCCGACCTTCTACGTGCCCCTGCGCGCGCGCGCGGGCACGAGCGCGGGCACGATTTCCCACACGAACCCCCCTCACTGGCCCATCTCCCTCACTCAAGCCTTCGCTTTCTGTATCATCATCGCCAACAAAACTTGATCCTAAATCATCGTCCTCCCCCTCCTCAGATTCCCCTCATAAGCACTATAACTACTAAATTCTAGTTCACTTTCGGATGTGACCCTCGAACGGACATTGGGGGCAAATAATCCTCGTCATCACTATGATCGGGAGTAATGTCCTCGTCAACTGGATGACAACCGCCATCAAAATGAGGACTTGCCAAATGCTCTCGATCGAGCTCCGATAAATAATCGTCAATGTCTCTTGGTTTGAGCCCTCCAAATTCCTACGAATGCCCTAAGGATGGCACGATGTTTCCTTGGGGTTACTAACGGCAAATGAGACACATTCGAAGCACTTTTCATCGCACGTGGTCGCACAGAACGGCGTTGAGGAGCCGAGTCAGGTTGGGTGCTGGGTCCTTCGCCAGCATCCAAGTCCAAAACTCTTCTAACACGATCCCTTCCGACGGGGGTAAAACGCGCCTTTCGCGTGTCATACGACGGTCAGACATCTCTATGAACGTTCTGTACCAACACAAATGTTCAAAGTCTCGCACAAGCTCAGTCAAACACGATGCGGCAAAAGATCGCTGACGGATGATGCTACGATGATGCTGGCTGGAGCGAGAAGGAAGGATTCCGCGCATGCGCACTTGGGTCACGCTTCAAAACAAAACAAGGCCTTGATCCGTGATCTCCCAGCATCCCCCAAGGCGCGTGATTCAAAAGTTTTCGGCTGGTAGGCCTATAAGTATTTTTCCGCGAATTTAAAAAAAAACTTTTTTGAGTCGACGTATGGTACGTCCAATCGGCATACGGGAGACATTTTGACTCGACGTTTAATACGTCCAATCGGCGTAAGAGGGTTAACGATGATACTAGGTTGCTTGAAGAATCTGCTGCTTCCGTCGTCGTTGACTTCTTATGATACATGATTTATTATTCTGGTTTTTCTTCGTAGGACGTTGTAGTTCTTCTGGTACGCTGGCCACCAATATTAGGGCTTGTGCCTGTATGAGGCGCCCTAATGAGGTAATGTTTAGACTTGCGATAATTTACGCTAAGTCGTTGGTATTGCACTTCCATATTCAATGGAGTGTCTGGGGGTTTGTAGATCACTTACGAAGTCGGTATTATCTTGTTGGTTATTACGACGATGTGGTTAAACTCATGGTGAGGAGGTTCTTGTAGAAAACACGAAGTAGTAAAAATAGATAATATTCTTGAAGTTTTACATGCTGAAGATCAGATATGATTGTACAAGTCTTCTATGACGATATAGCTTGATCGCTTCTGCCAATGATGATGGCTAATCCTATTCCTCTACATGATAAAGCTTAGGTAAAGAAGTACAGGTCTTCTAATGTCGATAGCTAACTCTGTTCTGCTCGTTCTACATCTCTGTTACAAGTTATGAAGGAACAGACAGTAGTTCGAACATATGAACATACATACAAATGACATAGTTTTCATACGAACACACAATCAAAATGAGACACGCTACAGATCACGTAGCCGTTTGAATTATAGGTCGGGTGGTAGTTTGTCTCAAGCAGGGAGCTTGGACTAATGTTTATAAACAATTGAATGACTACAGGTGACGGCATGTTATATTAGCCTACATACTTATTGTATACGTCATCTTTAGCGTCTCTAGTCTGATCACATTCCTGCAAGCAATCTGGTTGACCTCTTTAGTTTTAGTCTTTTATATATATGGACTAACATTCCATATTTTTTATTATGTAAACACTTACATATATATATGTGTGTGTGTGTATATATATATATATATATATATATATATATATATATAATATATATATATATATATATAGTGTGTGTGGTGTGTGTGTGTGTGTGTGTGTGTGTGTGTGTGATTTCAAGAATGCTGTTTTAAGTTTCTTGTTTAAGAACTCTGGGGACATAGGCCTGATGAATTTGTGTTTAGTTATGCCCAATATACCTGTGTTGAAAGAACTTCCAGTTTGGCCTAAACTGTCATAAGAAAAAAAATACAAAATTGATTGGGATGTAAACTGTTCTAAAGTGTTTTGCTTATACGCTTTCACCATTATGGTTGAAAAATAAAAATTTACTTTTGTAAAAATTGAAAATACTGTCGAAAACGAACGAAAACACTTGGCAAAACTGTCAATTTGGTTTTTTGTGTATTATGGCACAAGGTCTAGAAAATTTGTTTCTGATTCGACCTTAAGCATTGAAATTTTTTTTACCAGTTTTATGAATACTCTGCCATAAACCGCTAGAAGTTGAAAAAATAAAAATAATGCAAAGAACGAACAAAAACACCTAGCAAACATGGCTGACTGACACTGACAGTGACAGGACTGACAGTTACTGACTTTCCTTTGGAAGTTACCAAACAACTTTACAAAGCCGTGACCACGTGAGTCTAGTGATGACAGTGTCATCGTATTACGCAGAGTTTTTTTTTTTTTTAATGTGGAATGGTTGCTAAATAACGTAAAATCAGCGTTTTTGGTAGCATAGTTATGCGAAATAACTTAAAATCTGTATTTATGGTGATACTCGTTACCTAGCCTATGTTTTTGCGGATTTCCATGTGGCCTATCCTAGTACAGTAGTAGGCCTATTGCGGCAACCAATGGTTGTAGGCTAGTTGTGGCCTAGGCTATACTATCTCCTCATAGGCCTACCTATTTTTACAGTTCGGAACAGCGGGACTTTATTCCTTGTCTTTAAATGGTAAGTCCAACCAATTCAGGTTACTTTCGTTGGAGACCTTGTACCTTAGTAGGGCTAAGCGTGCGCATCAATAGCCTAGGTAATTGTATTTTTTTTAAAATTCCCCAATATCCTTTGCTTTATTCCTCCATTGCACCTCACGCGGTGCACCGTAGGCATTAGGTATAGCTAGTAGCTACTTTAGGTTCTCTGTAAGCTACCTACCTAGGTATAGGTAGTAGCTAGGTAGTAGCTATTTCTTTGCCCTTAGCTGCATCCCCTTTCAAACATAGGATAGACCCATCTGCTATGCTAAGAGCTCACTAGCTATGTTAGACATTGTGGTAAAATGTAAAGGAAAAGGCCACACAAATATATAATAGCTTAATATAATATTTTTGGTAGTAATTCCACTAGGCTATAGGTATAAGTATTCTGCGGAGAAAAGTTGTGCATCATAGCTTTTTAGTACTAGTATACCTAATGCTGTAAAGTTGAGGTAAAATAAGAAATGCTCCAAGATAATGAAAACTTTTGCTGTATTAAGTTCCTGTTTCAGTGTTCATCCCCTAGGGACTGGTGTACCAATCATGGCAGAAACTCCTTGGCCCGTCATGTTTTAGCTAGTACCAGCCAGTCGAGGATGAAAGTAAAAATTTAAACAAAAAATGACAAATTACAGTGGTATAATGTCACAAGGTAACCTAACCATACCTGACTTACTCTGAGCTAGGGTGACAGGAACCTCTGGACTTTCCACCTAATTTGCCCAGGGCACTGTGAAAATAGAATAAATAATTGGGTTCCGGATAGAACTTTGGCTGCTCAGCGAAGGTATCCAAACAGCAATATTAGGAATGACTTGGCTAATCACCGTTCTGTTTTCTGCCATGCTCGACTACACATCGAGTGCATACAGCAGCTTGTTCTTATTTTTCGGTTATTTACCATATGTCAGTAGTGTTACACAACCAATGGAATGCGTATTTCATAACCTTCGAGTCAGGAATAGTTGCCAGTCATAGTTTTGTCTTAAAAAAAAAAAATGGTATTTTATTTATGGACATTAATAATGTAGCGTATTTTAACTTAGTTCACTATGTTAAGGAAGTGATAACAAAACACTTCTTCTCAATACATTATTATCGCTAATGCATACTTACAGAGAAAAAAAAAAATTAAGATTTTACCTCGAATTTTTCATAAGTCGGGAGAGAGGTTTCCTCTACGGTAATGTTTACTTTTAATGAGCCCTCTAACTTACTTTCTTACGCAAACAAAAGCAGTTCCAGTTACTCATTATTGGCTGAGAGGTGTGACATCGTTATGACGTCATGGTTTCATAACCAATTACGAACGACTTTAGTCGAAAACTAAGTTTCACTAGCACTTCAGCGGAGTAATAAAGTTACCTGTCCAGTGTCCACTGGTATCCTTGTTTGACTGAATACTCGAATAACGAAGCAAAAATCGGCATTTTGTCTTCCTGTAGGTATGGCAGAGGTAGTGGCTGGCCCTTCTGGCATTAATTTTGCCAGACCTTCGATTTCCTACTGATTGTTTGCAGTGCAATGTGGATTACGGTGAATTTTATCATTATTTGTCTAGTGGTGGTAAAGAAGTTGTGATTGAATATGCTCAAAGACATAAGTTAATTCTAAAGCAAAAAAACTGTGAGTGCTGTGGAGCTATTTGTTGGATCGACTCCAACAGGAACGCCTTTAGATGTGATCGCTCTGTAGGAACAAAAGGACGTCGGCGTTAGGCGATGCGACACCCAAATTCCATCCGCCATGTGGTAAGTAGCCTTACTGTAACCCCCCCTGTGGCTAGCGCGCGCAGCGCAACATTGCCTCTTTGCCAGAACATGTCGGGCTTGCCAAGAATCTTTAAATATGCGGATAAGGCGCGAAGCGCCGTTCCGCCACGGCCTTACTGACAGCACACACAAATCGATCGTCGCGGATATGTAGTCGCTCCCTACTTTGTTTGTTGTTGTTTTGGTATCGCCACCATATTGGTTTTGGTGTTGGGATATGTCCCTTTTTATGTTTGAGTGTTATATTTAATTTTTTTTTCTCCATTTTGCCCTGTTTTTACCTACTTGTCTCCCCCTCCCAAAACTCCCCCACCAAAACCCCGCTTCCAAGGAGGTTCCCCAGATTATCTATAGGGGAGGGGTGGTGGTTAGAAGGTTAAGTATTCATTTTGTGATGGAAATAAATAAACCTCAAATCATTCAAATTCAATCATCATCATAATACAACAGAAAAACCTATATTTTGTTCAATGCCACTTACCGTGAACAGATATATATTATATAGCTGTATTTCTGAAGTCCGACAGAATTTCAAAACTCGCGGCACACGCAGTGGGCGGCCAGGTGTAGTACCCATTCCCGCCGCTGAGAGGCGGATATCAGGAACCATTCCCATTTCATTTTCTATTATTTTTTCTGTCGCCGTCGGTCGGTAAACTACTGTTTACAGACCTCCGCTCAGGATTTTTTGGATTTGGCTCGCATTTAAGATATCTGATTGTCTTTTGGTATTGATTGGATTGTGGATTGGCATACGCGATAGTGGACCGTTTTTTGACTTTGGATTGGCTTTTTCTTTTTGTAAATGTGATGTCTGGATCAAGTGCAGTGAGTTTTCAGAGTGTGTGTGAGGACTGATTGTAAGGTGAGGCTACCGAAAGCATCGGTAGACCCCCACACAGTATGTATGAGTTGTAGGGGCATAATTGTTTGGTGGATAATCGGTGCAATGAATGTGAGAGATTGACCGATGATGATTGGAGAGTGTATGAGTCCTATCAGCGTAAAATTGGAACGCGATAGGATCAGGAGGTCTTCCTCCAGGAGGGGTTCTACCAAAGGTAAGGCTAATAATTCACCTGTATTAACACCTGTAGAGTTTTGCATCTCCTCAAACCTGTGTTGCCTTCGGGCCCTGAATCTGTGTCGGGAAAGCTAATGCTCTCTCTTATTTTGGAGTCTCTACGCACTCTGGAGACAAAGTGAAAGCCTTGGAAACTGGCTCAGTTCAAGTGTGTGATCGTGCCCCTAGTGTGTGGAGGGAGCGTCAGATCGGCCCCATAATGCCTCTAGGCCTAGACCTCTATCGGACTCCCAAGACTCAGGGAGAGGGTATGTCGAAAAGCTGCAAGAGGGTTACGGGGGCTCCCCACCGATCTGGCGTCCTTCGGCTGTCAAGGAGCGCGCACAGGCGCGCATCCTTAAGGACTGTTTTCGTCCTCCGAAGCGTCCTTCCCCGCGCAAGCGGGTGGAGCGCTCGGAGAGACTCTCGTCCTCTGAAAAGGACGTTTCGTGTTGAGGACGCTTCACGTCCTGTATCGCCGCTTTCTTCGGAGGACGCTTATGACGCTTTTCCTCCTCAGAAAAGAGGTAAGATCTCCTCCGATGAGGACGCTGGGTTGCGCGCACAGGCGCGTATCCCTGAGAAGCAGGTAGCTGTACCTGTGAGAAGAAGGAGGCGTCCCTCGCCCCTCGTCTTCTCGCAGGATCAGTCCTGCTCCCTCTGTTCGTTCCTCTCCAACGAAGAACATTCTTTTTGTCCCTTTCAGGACCAGCTATCGACGCTTATGGCTCAGAGGACTCGCCCAGCAGCAGTCGAGCCTAAGCGAGAAGGACCTTAGACTGCCCGTCAAGAGGACGAAGCAGTCTCCTTCTCCCTCCTCGTTTGTTTCTCTCTTTCGCCGATCGCGTCTCCTTCGGCGATTCGCCGATCTCGTTCGTCCTCTAAGAAGACGTTGCGTCAGGACGCTTTTGAAGACGCTCGGCAGGACGCTCGACAGGACGCTCGGCACGACGTTCGACAGGACGCTCGGCAGGACGCTCGGCGGACGCTTGGCAGGACGCTCGGGCAGGACGTTCAGCAGGACGCTCTTCAGGACGCTTTGGGGACTCCGGCCAAGAAGAAGTCGTACTTCAAGACGCTGGTTTTTGTGCGCACAGGCGCGTATTCCGTATAACATGTCTTCCCTTTCGTTTAAGAAACGTAAGGACGCTTCTCTTGCAAGTGAGGCTGCCTCGGGTGTCGCTAAGGACGCTTATCGCCGTCAGGACGCTCTGCCTACTTCGAGTGTAAAACGTCACAAAAGAAGACAGCCTAGATAAGGCTTCATCCAGTAAGCATAGGGGGTCTTTGATTAAGGCAAGACCCGACATACGTACGCCCTCTCCGGAGAGGCGGCTCTCTCTTCCGATTAGAGAAGAAGGAGAGTTGAGTAGT
>NC_061093.1:40782654-40812700 GCF_015104395.2 Macrobrachium nipponense
TTTCTCCTGGAGAAAGGCGCCTTGAACCTCATTTGCTTCGTTCTCCTAGTAGGCGCTCTTCGTTCTCGAGGCTCCCTACTCCTGATTGGTCCCCTCTGTTAGGCGCTCGGAGCCTTACAGACGTTCTCCCCTTGGTAAGGACCAAGATCTCGTCGAACGCCCTGTTCCGTTAAGCGCTCGGAGCATACAGCCACCTCTCCCGCTTCGTAGGCATCAAGAGCTCTCAAGCGCCCTGCTCCTGATAGGCGCGCTAATCTTAGCAACGTTTCTCCGCTTGGTAGACGCCAGGATTCCCCTAAGCGCCCTGTGACTGATAGGCGCTCGGCGCCTAGTAGCCGCTCTCCTCACGATCGGCGCAGGATTTTAGTAGGGCGCTCTCCCTCTTCATAAGCTCCCTAGGGATAGACGTGGTCTTTCTAGGGAAGGGAGTCCTTCCTCTTTTGCTGTTTAAGAGTTTGTCTTCGTTTAGGAAGGAATGCGAGATGAGACAAGAATTTTTCGGATAAGCGTCCTATTACAACTCGTCGTTCTCCTGTACGCCCGCTCTCCTTTGGACTCTTCTCCTCATTCAAGACGTTTGTCTCCTACATCGCACTGTACCCCAGCTAGGAAATCATCTAAGGATTCTCATAAGGATCCTCATCCTCGTTCTCCTCATCCTCGTTCTCCTCTTCAAGAAGACCAGGAAGCCTCTGAGGAAGAAGCTAATACATCGGCAGCAGTTTCTTCGTACAAGAAGCTCACAGAGCTTCTCCTTCAGGAGTTCGGAGAGTCTTTGAGCCCTACTGCTCCTCCTTCTCCACACTCGTTGTTCTCCACAGCGAAAGCAACGAAAGGATCTTCGTGTGTGAATGAAACCGACTCTTTCTATGAAGAAGCGCTCAAGAGTTTCGGTTCATGGATGCGAATTAAAGAAGCGGGGGGGAAAACTATGTTTGCCTTCCCTCCGTCGAAGCTTTCCGGACGGACAGGATTTTGGTATGAGACAGGAGAACCCTTGGGACTGGCCTTCCGTCTTCAGCTGACGCAGATTTTTTCGGCATAGTAGACGCCACTAGAAGATCAGCTTTGAATTCGGCCAAAACTACGTGGGCCATGAATGAGATAGATCACATTCTAAAAGGCATTTTTAGAGTCTTGGAAGTTTTCAACTTTCTCGATTGGTCCCTCGGAGTCCTAGCCAAGAAAACTCAAGGACCGGACCCGTTTTCTCCGGAGGATTTGAATTGTGTCTTATCCTGTATGGATAAATCGGTGAGGGATGGGGCCAGCGAAATAGCTTCACTGTTTGGGGCAGGGGTCTTGAAGAAAAGATCAGTATTTTGCTCCTTTTTAACAAAGTCTGTCTCGCATGCACAGATCGTCTTTGCTTTTTGCTCCTCTCTCTGCGCAGCTGTTTCCTAAACACCTGGTTCAAGACATATCGAAGGCTCTCTCTGCCAAAGCTACGCAGGACCTTCTAGCGCAGTCTGCAAGGAAGCCGCGTCCTGCCTTCCAGACTAAGACGAAGAAAGCGAAGCCGACCTCTCAGGAACCCTTTCGAGGGGCTTCTACCTCTAGATCCTCTTCGTTCAGAGGTCGGAAACCAAATAGAAGAGGGAGGACTTTTACGAAGTCAATCAAACCTCCCAAGTAAGACTCAAGTCCTTCAGACAACTGTAGGCACCAGGCTTTTACAGTTTGCAGGAGTCTGGGCCAGAAAGACGCAGATGCCTGGACCCTGTCAATATTGAGGAAGGGCTACTCATCCCGTTCTCTTCGAGGCCTCCTTGACGAATACCCCGAGGGAGTTGACGGCCAGATACGGGACCCCATCATGAATCAGGCCCCTCCGACTAGCAGTAGATCAGATGCTGGAAAGGAGGCGATCGAACTAGTGGCAGATCATCTTTCGGCAGGCTTTTACAACCGCCTGTTCCTAGTTCCGAAATCCTCAGGGGATGGAGACCGGTGTTGGACGTAACCGCCCTGAACTTCTTCGTCGAAAAGAAGAGTTCACGATGGAGACCACTGCCTCGGTGTTAGCAGCACTCCGTCCAGGGGACTGGATGGTGTCCTTGGACTTACAGGACGCTTACTTCCACGTACCAATCCATCCTTCCTCGAGGAAGTTTCTAAGATTCATGATGGGGGGAAGAATTTTCCAATTCAGGGCCCTGTGTTTTGGCCTCTCGACGGCCCCCCAAGTCTTTACGGCCATCATGAGAAATGTAGCACAATGGCTTCACCTAGAAGGGGTGAGGATTTCGCTCTACCTCGACGATTGGCTTATAAGGGCCAATTCCAGAGATCGTTGTCTGAAGGACTTGAAGAAAACCCTGGATTTGACTTATTCCTTAGGACTTCTGGTCAATCTGCAGAAGTCAAGTCTGATTCCCGCTCAAGAGTGTGTTTATCTGGGGATCCAGATGAACTCTGAGTTTTCAGGCTTTTCCGTCACAGGAGAGGATAGCCCGGGGACTCGAAAAAAGTAACACCTTCTTAGGGAAAGAAGTATGCACAGTGAGGGAGTGGATGAGTCTGCTGGGGACGCTCTCCTCACTGGAGCAATTTGTTTCCCTAGGAAGGTTGCACCTGAGACCATCCAATTCTTTCTTCATCGGAATTGGAGTCGTCCTTCTCAGGATTTGAAGTTCTCCCTGTCAATTTCTCATCAAATCAAGAAGGAGGTAGCATGGTGGGCGGATCCCAACAAGTTCTCGCAGGGACTGTCTCTTCAATCCAGAACCCCAACCTGGTGTTGTTCTCCGATGCGTCGGAAACAGGTTGGGGGCGACTCTGGAACCAAGGAGGTGTCAGGAACCTGGGTGGGGGACCAGTCTTCCTTGGCACATCAACAGGAAAGAACTAATAGTGTGGCTTGCTCTGAAAGAGTTCGAGTCGATGTGACAGGAGCAGTTGTGCAGATAAACTCGGACAACACCACGGCTCTGGCATACATCAGGAAACAGGGGGGGACGCATTCCTTCTCTCTGTACGAAACAGCAAGAGATCTTCTTCTGTGGACAGAAGAAAGGGGGATAAAACTTCTCACCAGATTCGTGCGGGAGAAAGGAATGTAAGGACAGATCTCCTCAGCAGGAAAGATCAGGTCCTTCCCACAGAGACTCTGCACCAAGATGTTTGCCAGAGCCTTTGGAAGTTGTGGGGTAGGCCTCACTTAGACCTGTTTGCAACTTCAAAGAACAAAAGACTGGATCTTATTGCTCGCCCATCTTGGATCCAGGAGCAATAGGGATAGACGCTCTCCTACTCGATTGGAAAGGACTCGACGTATACGCGTTTCCCCCCTTCAAGATTCTGGGTTCACTTTAAAAAGTTCGCAGAGTCAGATTCCGCGAGGATGACTTTGATAGCTCCCTTTTGGCCAGCACAAGATTGGTTCACAGAGGTGCTGGAATGGCTGGTGGATTTTCCAAGATTGCTTCCCCTAAGGAGCGATCTACTCAGACAGCCCCCACTTCGACAGGTACACCACCAAAAACCTCCCCGCTCTCAGTCTGACTGGCTTCAGACCTGTTCAGAAACTGGTCAGAGCGAAAGGCTTTTCGTCAGCAGCTGCTAAGGCAATCGCTAGAGCTAGGAGGTCTTCCACCTTACGAGTGTACCAGTCGAAGTGGATGTCTTCAGAAGATAGTGCAAGAGGAATAACGTTTCCTCTTCCAGTACCCCTGTGAATCAGATTGCAGACTTCTTTTTATTCTTAAGACAAGAATGTAGCTTAGTCGTTTCGACGATTAAAGGCTATCGTAGCATGTTGGCGAATGTCTTCAGGCACAGGGGCCTCAACTTATCGGAAGATAAGGACCTACATGACCTTGTTAGGTCTTTTGATGCAACGAAAATGCAGTCTCCTAAGACACCTAGCTGGAATTTGGATGTAGTCCTTCAATTCCTTGGGTCCTCTAGGTTTGAACCCCCTAATTCAGCCTCATTCAGAGACCTTACTAGGAAGACTCTGTTTTTGATGGCTCTAGCTTCCACCAAAAGAGTGAGTGAGCTTCAGGCGATTGATGGTAATGTGGGTTTTAAGGAGGACTCTCTCATTTGCTCTTTCCTTCCTGGTTTTCTTGCGAAGAATGAAAACCCATCAAGTCCATGGCCCAAGAACTTCGATTCGTGGTTATCTTTCTTTGGTAGGAGAAGAACCCGAGAGAACTCTTTCCAGTGAGAATGGTAAAAATACTAACTTAGAAGAAAAGAGCAACTGAAAGCAAACCGAGAGGTCCTGTGGTTGTTCAGTAAAAGACCCTACTCGTCCATTGTCGAAGAACGCATTGTCCTTCTTCTTGAGAAGCCTCATCAAAGAAGCACAGGATCTTGCAGAGAAGAACATCTTAGGCTTCTTAAAGTGAAAGCCCACGAAGTAAGAGCCATAGCAAACTTCTCTGCTTTCAAACAAGAATATGTCCGTGCGGAACCTGATGGAGAAACGTTCTGGAGATGTCAGTCAGTGTTCGCGAACCACTACTTACGTGATGTGAGAATCACTTACGAAAAATGCTTCGCCTTGGGCCCGTACGTATCTGCGGATTTCAGTGCTGGGCAGGGAGCTGGAACTCATCCTTTTTAGTAGTATAAAATTTTTCCCCTTATGTCTTGTGTTTGTTGTTGTTGGTTGCCTTAAAGAGGATGCATGAAGGCATCTCTTTAGGTCGTAATACTAATCTTTAGTAGTTTGGTTAGGTGGTCTGATGAGTGTGGCTCCTTGCAGTAGTAGTGTGTTAAGACCTGTTTAAGCTAGGGACGAACTCCCTTTAACAGGATCCGACTTGGATTCTACCACACAAAGGGATCATATCCTAGTGGTAGATCCGAGAGTCTTTCAGCATCAGGTCAACGTCCCTAGCGTTAGCTCTCCAGGCAACGCAGACTCAGAGACAGTATCAATGAAGTCTTCTGCCTGAACAGGTAAGAACCAAGGTTATTTATATCCTACAACATCAGTTGTTTCTTATCTCTCCTTATTACTTTAGCTGTCTCTTACCCTCCACCAAGGGTGCAATCAGCTAAGTATATATCTGGCAGGGAAGTTCATGTACAAAAATGATATGGTTAAACTACAATAAAGTTTTGTACATACTTACCTGGCAGATATATACGTCTAATGGCCCACCCATCCTCCCCTCAGGAGACAGGTGGAAGAGAAAATCTGGCTGGAGAGATAGATTGGTTCATACACCGCCACCCAGCGGCGGGTAAGGTAGACCACCTGACCTACCTGTCGCGTGCCACGAGATTTGAAATTCTGTCGGGAACGTCGGAGGACTATAGCTAAGTATATATCTGCCAGGTAAGTATGTACAAAACTTTATTGTAGTTTAACAATATCATATTTGTTTTGAAGGCTTTTAAAGTGAGCTCGTGAATACCATATGAGAGCATTCTGTAGTTCACTTAATGAAACTTGATAAGATCCCTTTTATTTATAATGCTAGTATATTATAGAGACTTAATGATTCATGTCAGAATCCTGTTGTGTATTTTGTGGCTGTTTTCTGTACCTACAATGGGTGAAAAAGGAATAACCCAATAATATAGTATATGACAGGTTGAATTATATTTATTCTGTATCCTCTTCCTTCCGTTTTGTTTGATTTACGTGCTAAAGCTGTGTTTTGATGTGAAAAATGATATTAATGAAAACCTTTAAGTATAGTTGTCAGCTAATTTTGACTATGGTAACTATTAAAGAATTCTTCAGAATAAAGTATAGTAAAATTTGAATGATAAAAAGGAATTGGGTCATGATGACAGTAAACCTTTTTTCAGCTACTGATGAGTGTCTTTGTAAAGGAAGCAGATTTGATTCAGAGAAGTGATAAAGTAGTCGCTGCAACTATGGCTGAATCCATCATTACTGGTCATGGTGTATGCCCAAGTTCATGGAATCTTCAATATCAAATAAGCCATCTTAGAAAAAATTGAATAAGTGATATACTTAGCCACACTTTCCTAGAGATTTATCATATTGACTTTTGTCATTTAATCTTATCATACCAGTATAATTCATTACTTTTCATTGCTTTAATTTCATAAATTATTTCTAAGTTGTAAGAATAGGTGTTCAGTCTAACAAATGAAATGAAATAATGATCTTTCTTATGTTTGTTTCAGGGACTTGAAACCGTATATTATGAGAGATTATGAATCTGAACCTCTCAAACTTCGACTATTGCAAGAGATTATTAAATATCCAAATCGTAATGATGAAAACTGGACACCACCCCCTCGATACCCAATAGACTACTGTTATGTGACACCAAACATATCCAGCTATGAATCAAATGGCACGACATTTCTTTTGGCCAGGCATTGATTGTAAGTTTTAGATTTTGCATAGGGCATTTGTAAAAATTTTATGTGAATGTTAGCTAAGAGGGGTCTAGATATGTTGATTCATATATACTAGTAATTAATCGGTGTTTATAAGGATTATAGATTCTGGTCTTGTTAAGGATATGAAATTTAAAAGGTGTCTTCTGATATTGACAGATGCCTGAACACCTAGTTACTATTTTTATTAAGTATTTCAGCCAGTCCAGAGTTATCACTCTTAAGTTACACATCTGGAAAACACCTTGTTACAGCAGAGACCGAATAGCTAAAAATGAGCAGATCAATAACCAGATGATAGGTAAAAAACTCGCTCACCCTCCCAGAGAGTGTCGGTATGAACACTATGGCGAGTGAGACCACTACCACGAGCCAATGCCAATAGAATTCTCCCATACAAAAATCCCCCAAGAGGGGAGCCGACCCACAGAGTGGGCAGCACCTACTACTACTACTCCATCCCATGCTGCCGACTGCTGCGCCTCTGGTGGCCATCCTGGGCATCCTGAAGTTAGCAGACAATCTTGGCGATGGGATGGGTAGGGCGGGATTTCGCTGGCGACACGAGCCAATCGCCCAGAAATAGATTTTTCCTTACGTCAAAATCCCTTTTCTGGCTCAGCTCGTGTCGCTGCGCGAAATCGTACCAGAGAAATAGACAAGATTGTAAAGAAATTCAACAAAATATAAAGGGAGTCTCAAATAAAAGATAAAATAAAAATAAATCAATATAATTGCTATAAAGATACATATACACAGTGATACAAATAGAAATATTACTTAATTATACTTAATGCTAATAATATTTCTTAACTTAAGGTAACATACATATATACAGGAGAAAAATCATATATGTACAACAATGGTATCTGTGTAAAGCTTATGTATCAAAACAATCTAAAGCAATTAATATACAAGTTGAATAAAAACAAACAAAACTCAACAATAATAAAATATAAAAGAATGTATATGACTTAATATACAAAACTCGTAACCATTATAATAAGATGTATCTCCTAGCATAAAAAAAATAAGGAGATGACAT
This sequence comes from Macrobrachium nipponense, assembly GCF_015104395.2. NCBI lineage: Eukaryota > Metazoa > Arthropoda > Malacostraca > Decapoda > Palaemonidae > Macrobrachium > Macrobrachium nipponense. Next base: position 40,790,036 of record NC_061093.1, read on the forward strand.
CTACGAGATCAGTATCTCACAAATGTGAGTGTCCCCTAGCAAAAAAATAAGGGACAACCCACTATATCATCATCAAAGCAGCTAAGACACAAGGTGATCGTAAATGAACAAGGCAGGAATGAGACGAACTGTTGGGTTAGGCAGGTAGAAAGGAGGACTGAATCTTCTACCTAAGGATTAGTCCAAGAGTCAGGGAAACTATGTTACCCGCTGCAACGCTGAAAATTTCAGGGCTTCCAAGGACTTTTAAGTAATGACGTTTGAACACTGTCGGTGATTTCCATCCAGTATACTTTTTCAACTCATCGAAGTTCATATGTTGGAATAGTTAATTGATGGTGGGCTACTGCCCTGACATCATGTGCTTTTGGGAAAGAGTCAGGATTGGCTTGTTTATGAAGTACAGGATTTGATTGTTGCCTGATGCCTTTAATAGATAAAGTACACCTTTTTTCTCTCCTAAAGAGAGGACCCGATAGGATGAGGAGGTCCTAGATAGAAAGGCTCGTAAAGTTGAAAACTGGGCAAAGAGATATCTCTTGTGGAAGGGGTAGTACCTTCCATGGTTCCCACCTCATCAAAGGATCTTCATTCTTAGCTAAAAAGCTACGTTCCGGTGAAAGTAGCACTTCCCCTGTGGGAAGGAACTGAATATGATCCGGATCTCTGATAAAGCCGACAGTTCTGAAATTATACTCCTGAGCTCCTGAGGCCAAGCTTAATAAAAATAGGGTTTTCCTTAAAAGCATTATAAATGAGCATGTGTCATTATTGGTTTCTGAAGCCAGTTTTAGAACATCGTTTAAGAACCATGATACTGACGTAGGCCTTACAGAAGGTCTAAGTCTAGCACAGGCCTTGGGAATAGACGAGAAGTAGGAATCTGACAAGTCTATGTTGAATCCAAATTGAAAATCTTTTTTCAAGGCTGACTTGTTTGTCGTAATTGTGCTAGCTGCTAAGCCTTTTTCAAAAATAAGGATCTGAAAAAGGATATAGCTGAATTGATTGTCATGATCTTAATATCTGATTCTTTCAGGAAGGTTGCTAACTTTTTGACAGCAGCATCATACTGTCTCAAAGTTGAATCTCTCTTATCTGATTCCAAGAAGAGAATATTCTGAGGGTCAATATTCGCATCCCTTTTCGCCGCAAACTTCATGAAATCCATAAAGTTAGGGTTTTGAGAATCCCTGAGGAAGCGAACACAGTCTTCGTTTGTACTGACTGGGAGAGCTTGGGATTGGGGATCCGAAGAGGGCGGAGACCCAGTTCCAGGATGAGAGGGTACCAATTGCTCTTCGGCCAGTCTGGGGCTACTAGAGCCACTTGACCCTTGAATGTCCTGAGTTTGTTTAACACTTTCATGAGAAGATTCACCGGAGGAAAGACATAAATCTTCTCCCAGTTGTTCCAATCTAGAGCCAGGGCGTCCGTGGCATAGGCCAGAGGGTCCAGGTTGGGGGCCACATAACACGGGAGTTTGTGGTTCGCTTGGGATGCGAAGAGATCTACCTGTAGACCTGGAACTCTCTGAAGAATCCATTGGAACGAACTGTTGTCCAGTGACCATTCCGACTCTAGAGGTACTGATCGGGATAGAGCATCTGCTATGACGTTTCTCACTCCAGCTATATGGGTGGAGGAGAGATGCCAACTGAACTTGTCCCCTCGCCAGGGAGAATATGGCTAACCATGACATTGGTTTAGATGACGTGACTTGGAGCCTCCTCTGTTTATACAATGTACTACCACTGCGCTGTCCAGGACTAGCTTTATGTGGGAGTACTTTGGCGGACGTAACCTTTTTAGAGTCAAGAACAGTGCCATTGCCTCCAGTACGTTTATATGGAACTGGCGGAACTGAGGTGACCACGTTCCCTGAACCTTTTTGAACTGGGAATATCCTCCCCAGCCGCTTAAGGAAGCGTCTGTGTGGATAGTGACCCCTGGAGGAGGAAATTGAAGGGGCACTGACACCGATAGGTTCTTGACTTTCGCCCACGGCCGAAGTCGATTCTTTAGAATCAGAGGGACTGAGGACAATTTGTCCCTGGACCTGATATTTGCTCGTGAGCGCCAGATTCTTGTTAGGTCTTTCAGTTTGGCTTTCATTAGGATGTTCGTCACTGATGCAAACTGGAGAGAACCCAGGATCCTTTCCTGAGACCTTCTTGAAGCCAGTTTGTGACTCAGAAATTGCTTGACTGACTTCGCTATTTCCTTCCTCTTGGACGATGGAATCGACAGAGTATGGGAGGATAGATTCCATTGAATGCCTAGCCACTGAAAGTTTGACTCTGGAGTGAGTCTTGACTTGGTCCTGTTTATCTTGAAGCCTAGATATTCCAGGAACTGAATCACTTTCAGTGTTGCTTTGTTGCATTCCTCGACTGTTGAAGCCCAGATCAACCAATCGGTCGAGATACGCTACTACCATAACCCCTTGCGATCTGAGTTGTTGAACAACTACTTCCGCCAGCTTCGTAAACACTCTGGGTGCTACGTTGAGCCCGAAAGGAACTACCTTGAAGGAGAATGTCTGGTCTCCTATCTTGAAGCCTAGATAAGGACGGAAGTGTCTTGCAATAGGATATGATAGTAAGCGTCTGTAAGATCGATAGAGGTGGTGACGGCCCCACGGGGAAGTAAGGTCCGCACCTGCGAGATCGTGAGCATCTTGAACTTGTCGCAGCGAATGGCTAAGTTTAAGCGGGACAAGTCTAAGATTACTCTTCTTTTTTGTGAGCCTTTCTTTGGCACGCTGAACAAGCGACCTTGAAATTTTAATCTTTTGACTCTCGCTATAGCTCCTTTCTGAAGGAGATCCTCCGCATACTCCGTCAGTTTTTTCTTTGGAAGGAAGTTGACGGAAAGGCCTGGATGGGGGTGGGTCGTTAACCAGCTCCAACCCAGGCCTTTTGACACAATGCTCTGAGCCCACTTGCTGAAGTTCCACCGGTGGCGAAAGTGAAACAGCCTCCCTCCTACCTGAAGTTCTTCATTGGATCTGGTAACCTCCTCGGCCTCCTCTGAAGTGTTTTCCCCTATTAAAGGGACCTCCCGATCCTCTCCCACGAAAGGAACGCTTACCTCTGCCTCCCTTACCCGATGCGGGTCATACTTCTGTGAAGATTGACTCTCGAAGGCTTGATTGTAAGCTGAGAGATGGCGTAAGAGGTGAGGGCTGAGGCTGAGGAGAAATTACGTAAATTGGCTGTGATTGAGCCTTTGAAGTGGAAGGCTGGGCTGTTTGCACTAAGGGAACCGCCGGAACTTGCTGAGAAAAGCGTGGCTGCTTTTTCTGGTAGGGCTGGAAACGTCTGGGTTTCCTTTGCCCTTTACCTCTAGCTGCTAGATCTTGCCTCCTCTTAGCCGTAAGGCCCCAACGGTCCTTAAGGCTCTGGTTCAACCTCGTAGCCTCTGACTGGACTTCCTTCACCATTGCTTCTGGGAAGAGATCTGCTCCCCAGATGTTCGACGAGAGTAACCTATTCGGCTCGTGCCGAATGGTTGCTTCTTGTAGGACATGCTTCCTACAATTCGTCCTAGCAGTAGCAAACTCAAACATATCTGACTGTACCGTTTGAGTCAGGGATTTGGTCATAAGTTTGAAAAGCGGCTCTGAACCATAGGCTATGGTGGCCACCTCGGTCATAGCCATAGAATTAATCGATCTGGCTAATCGCGATTTAGCGTCAAATTCAGCCTGAATAAGGCTATCTGGAAGCCTGGGTAGCTTTTCGCCAAACCAAAAATGCTCCATAGCACAGTCCGGTTTGAGTTTGCCAGCTGAGAAGGTGTTCGGTAAGTCTTCCCATAATTCTCCGGCTGAAGGAAGTAACGGAGATGTAGGATCTGCTTCCTTCAGTTGAGGCATGGGGTTCCCCCTTCTGGCCGCTGGGATGGTAGACGTCGCGATCTTTGTCAGGAAAGGGAGCGGGGTACTCTCATCCATCGTGAAGATCGTAAAGGGACTCTTGAAAGGTTGGATTTTCGTATTAGAACAATCCATGTCCTCTAAAAACACACCTGAGCCATTCTCTCTGAGCCTGGTCACGTGAATAGAGGACTGTTCTCCTTTGGTACCCTATCATCTCGAATCATGGCTGAGGCGGTGAGCCTTGCGTAGCCGATGAACGGAGGCTGAAGGTCTTCCACCCCGGTAGAACTCGAAGTCCTCTATCCTTCGGAGTTCCAAATTCCGGTATAGAAATGAGTCCGTCTTGGAAGGGGGCGTTATGACGCTACTCTCCACGGGTTGTTTCATCGAGAACGGAGGTAGAGAGTCATACGGGGGAAGCTGGGCTCCACCTGTATTGAAAGGTGGAGGAGAGGCTAGAGGAGCTTGGCTCAGTCCGGCTATAATAGAGTCTTGAGAAGTAATCCTATCCGACAACCGAGAGATCATTTGTTCCATGCTACTCTTTAGAGACCCAACCAGGTCGCCCACCTGTTGCAACAGGCCAGCATTGGAGTCCAAAGGAAAGGGAAAAAAAAAAAAAAAAAAAACCGGAGCTGCTGCGGAGGGGGAGGGGTGGCTCTGAATTGGAACCAAGGGTAGCGGAACTGACGACTCCGCCGGAGTGTGAGATCTCTCTCTGGAGGATTTACTCCTCGAGGACGTAGAGCCGGGCCCAGAAGGTTTAGACCTGTCTGCTCCGGGATTCCTAGCCGGAGACTTACGAGAGGAGGAAGACGCCGAAGCCGTCTTCTTAGACGACGACGACGTCTTTGTCAAGGATTTCACTGCTTGACCCTTGACCTTGGGTCTAACCGAAGCGTCAGGAGGAGTATACAATTCATCACCCGTAAAGCCTTGGAAGGATGGAGAGGTTGCAGGAGTAGAAGAAACAGTACGACCCAAGGGTATCCCTTGGGTGTCCACCTTACCTACCTCGACCACAGGTCGTCTACACCTACCATAGGTTATATATTAATATCCAACGTCGCGACTTCCGAGGAGATGTCCTGGCCTTGTCAGTCAATGAGGCAGCCAGCTGTTGCTGGATGAAGGCGATAGTCGGGGCCGCCTCTACTGGGTCGACGTATCCTGTCGCTTGCCTCCGGGGAAGATTATAGTACCGCCAACCTTTTCTCCAGGATGTAGGGCATACCCTTGGCGGCGTTCTTCCCGAAACCGCCGACCCAGGCCCGCAGGGTTGCCAGTGCGGTATCCCTCACTGCCGGCGCCTGGAAGAGAGGGTATGATTAGATTTAAGAATAACTTAAAACTAAAGCTAACTTAAAGCATAACTAAAATTTTATAGGGGCTACAAGGCCCTTGAATTTACCTTAAGTTAGAGTGATTGATGAAAACTTAAGCACTATAACAGATGCGTACCAGCTACCGGATATGGAATACTTACCCCGTCATAAAAGCTGGCTCACCAGATCGTAACATATGGTACACGTCTCATGGTACCAGACCTGGATGTCCCGTGCGGAGTCGCGCATGGAGCATGGGGACCGGCAAACTTCGTGTCCACACGGGTCCTGAAGTGTGGCGGCGATCCGGATGCTCACAGTTGGTGGTCTGTAAGTGGAAAGACACATGAGTATCTTAAAGAATATCACTTACAGGCTAAAGGACAGCGCTAACTGAAAAGGATGGCCACCAGAGGCGCAGCAGTCGGCAGCATGGGATGGAGTAGTAGTAGTAGGTGCTGCCACTCTGTGGGTCGGCTCCCCTCTTGGGGGATTTTGTAGTGGGGAGAATTCTATTGGCATTTGGCTCGTGGTAGTGGTCTCACTCGCCATAGTGTTCATACCGACACTCTCTGGAGGGTGAGCGAGTCAGTTATACTGACCTTTTTCTTTATTTATTATTCTCTGGTATGTGTTAGTACATTTACCCTAGAAATAATAGATTAAAGGATATTTCGCGCAGCGACACGAGCTGAGCCAGAAATGTTCTATTCCAGGGGAATCATCCTGTCTCTTTGATAAAAAGCGTTCCCTTCTTGAGTCTTCTTTATCAGCACCAGATGTGTATGTTGTTTGCATATGCAATTATAATATATCCTGTCGTGTTGTTTGCATATGCAATTATAATATGTTGTTTGCATGTGCAATTATGTTTTATCCTGTCATCTGCCTCATTCATATAATTTCTCTCAAATCACCTGGTATTCGAGTAACTTTTTTATAGTTATCCCCTCAGTTATTATAGCACTATTTCCATTTAATTATTGTTTGTGGTAAAGTATGATAGCAATATTTGTGTAACCTCAAGTTTTCTTTCTCATCAGCATGTTCTAGTAGCATTACCAGAGATGAATGTGGTTTTATTATAGACTACTGAAGCATCTCAGTTTTCTCTTTTTCTTCATCTTATTCCTCTTCACAGTTATAATCTTTTGAACGCATATGGTGATTCAGGGACACAAGTGAAGAAAGTGACAATAGGTCAGACAAGTCCAATGGTGAATGTTACAAATATCTTTACCAAAAAGAGATAAAAATTGAAAATAAGATTAGGAAGATTAAGTTTTCTATACATAGAACACAATCCTCTCCCTCTTTTTTATCATCTGAAGGTCAGAAGAGAAGAAAAGAATACAATACTGTCCTCCTCTTCAAAGAGTGGGATTTCATGAGTGACAAGATTTACACTCAAGACTTTCCATGAATCCCTTCACCTTAAGGGCTTATGGTGTTAATTATAGCTATTTTGGCACCAGCTCACCCCTGCTAAAGGTTTGGTATATCTACTTGTTATATCTCCTGAAGAATCCCCAGACATGGACCCAGCTCTAGCTTTAGCTCCACTTCAGTTAGTTTCACTGTATTATTCTGTGACACAACATTTTCTGCTTGATGATCTAGCATTCCATGAAATGGAGCATCTTTTTGCTGGTAGCTGCAGGTAGATTTTCTTTTTCTTTTAGGAAGAGAAGGATTTTCCAAAGATCAACACTACGAATGCTGTGCCTTTAAGGATAGGATCCTATTATTATTATTATTGTTATTATTATTATACTGAGATGTCACTGAATCACATTTCGAGATTGCAAGGGGTCTCTAGAAAGATTTGTTGTTACCAATATGAAAAAAAGATTATTGGGGCTTGAAAAAATTAAACCATCTCTACGAAGGTTAAAAAATGAGCATGAGATGTTTGATTTATTGGTTTTGCAAAATTATGAATAGTTAAGCAATATAGATTCAGCAGTTATTGCTAGTCAGATGGAACTTTTGTCTCCCTCCTAAGGAGTCAGTGGGCATCATTAAAAATGTTAGGGGAACACAAAAACTTACCAAGCACTCTTGCACATCTCATGGAAACAAACTTATTCTTCCTACAAGCCCACAGGCTGGGGTTAGAAGGTGTGTTAGGACAAGTGAGATAAAGGACTACTTCTTGATTGATATCCTGCCCACCTTTAGCAGTAGGTAGTTCATCTCATTTTACTGCCATTCATGGGTTTTAGTGGTGTCAATGACAGTAATAAAATGGTATTAATGAAATAGTTACTATATTTTACCTAATTTTTCTTTTAACAGTGTCTGAAGTTCTTCAATATCCAGATCACACTTGTGTGGTGCTGTACCGTCAACTGGTTATTGGATTTGGTATATTAGTGCCTGACACAAATTTCAATACAGCATACCTGTCCTTCCTTTTAGTTCATCCTGAGTGGCAGAGAGCTGGCATTGCTACTTTTGTATTGTACCATCTTATACAGGCAAGTAAAAAGAAAATATTGTCTCCCCTCTACTATGTATTTTATGTTTTTGTGTTTCATAAAAAATGTTTCCTTGAAACCTAGTAAGTCATTCTATATTTTGTGGTCATTTTGTTATTCAATGTAGCATTCATTCGTATGGAAAAGCCCTAACAGTAGGTAACTAATTATGTTAAGCAAACTTTATTTGTGGAAGAGAGAAAAACCAAGAGCCTTGGTAAAAGAAGTATAAAATACAAACAAGCTTAACCAATAAATAAAAGTAAAAAATGGGAAAATGAAAAATAGTCAATGAGTAAAAGCAAATTGTGGGCTCTCTAGGCTCTAATGGGGCTCAGGCAAAGAAATTTTAAAATGAGGTCAAAGTCAGTACAAGGAGCTGAAGAATTGCGGATTTAATCCAAAAGAAAGATTTTCTGTTAATTAGTAGTTTGTATGATATGTTCTATATTTACTGAAACAAGGAGGAATTATATAAGTATTTAACAAGTACATGTTCATAATTTCTTCAGAATGACAAGCAAAACATAAAAAAAGTCAATGTACTTAACTTGAATAATCTTTGTCTTATGTATTCTTTTGTGTTCACTTTATATACTATTTTCTCCTAGTTATTTGTATTATAAGAAAGGGAATTTTTAGGTTTTTTTTTATTCACTGACACTGTTAACTTAAGAAATGCAAAGCCTTGTACAGTATTATTTTACATTTAATTCTGACACTTCAAATATCAAAATTTCATCCTAATAAGAAAAAGGTTATTGTTAAGGTAGCAGTGGCAGATCTAGAAATCTTTCATAGGGGGCCCCCACTTAAGATGTAGTGTCTGGATATAATATACTATACATACTTATTATTTTCTGTCTGGATTCTGTGACTACAGTGAGAAATCCAATGTATTAATAGGTATAAATAAGGCATACTTATACTAATATAGCTAATTGAAAGTAAATAATTATTATGTTCTATTTTCAGACATGTATGGGGAAGGACATAACTCTTCATGTGTCTGTTGCAAACCCAGCTTTAATTCTGTATCAAAAGTTTGGCTTCAAAGTTGAAGAGTTCTTGTTAGATTTTTATGATAAATATCTACCTGAGGATAGTAATGACTGTAAGCATGCCATGTTTTTACGTTTAAGTAGATAGTGTGTTGTAATATATTAATTCTTACATATACAGTACCTTGAAATCATTATGCAGTGTGAAAATCTTCTTCTTCAGCTATGTAAAGCAAAGACAGCATTTATGAAGTACAGAATTATCAGATATTACTGTTTCCAGTCATTTTTCATCTATGTGATGGTGTATTATCCTCGGTTTGTTATTTGTATTTGCAATACACTGTATACTGCAAATCAGTCATGTATTTGGGTTTTTTATTACAGCAGAAAACTGTAATGATTAAAGAAAAAATATACAATTTGCGGACCATGAATTTCTTCCTTCTAGTCATACATGTAACTTGAAAATTTCATATGGCTCTTCACAATGTTAAATTTAGATAACCGTCTTCTGAAAATCATTGAGCCACAAGGAGCACCCATGCATGTGTCTATCTTGATACAGATAACTGCTATAGATACTTTCAGCTTTATACTCATTTGTTAATAAATATCAAAACTAGTGTCTGATTTATTTATTTTCCTGTTGTGTATTTGGATGAATCAGAATGTTTTTTGTAGGGCATTTTGTGAATGGTTAGGTAAAAAAAATAGAGAAGCTTGGCTAACAGAATTAAGAGAAGTGTAGCAGTATATGCAATATCTTGAAATGATTGGGGAAATATTGTACTTATAATGATGTATGCATTGTCAGGCTTACAGTGTGTATATATATATAATATATATATATATAATAATATATATATCTATATATATATATATATATATGATATATATCTATATATATATATATATCTATATATATACAGTAGTACCTCGAGATACGAAATTAATCGTTCCGAGGCGCCTTTCGTATCTTGAGGTTTTCGTATCTTGGACCACATTTTACATGTAAAATGGCTAATCCGTTCCAAGCCCTCCAAAAACACCCCAGTAAATTTCATATAAAGGTAAATTGACCTATAAACAATGAAATACTACAACAATTTGAACCATTCAATACGTAACTTAATAATAAAAAGGCAAAACCTGTAAATAAAGAGTATATTAGTGTACAAGAAATATTATTACTGTAACGTAAAATGTGGAAGCTTACCTTTCGAGTGAGGCTATCTCCGAAAGTGGCGGCAGAGGAGGAGGAGGACAAACGGCAGATACGTACACTTAACTTTACGAAACACATAAAAAAATGTCAGAAAAACAAAATAAACTTTACAAAACGCATTAACAAAACTGTAACACTTAACTTTACAAAAAACTAAAATAAAATTTATTTTGTCTTTTTTTGATCTTTACATTTCTTTTTACTTTTATATACTTTACGTAATTTCAATTTCTTCACCACTGAATGGATGCCAGTCCGTTTACGGAATTTTCAAACCACCCATGAGAAGCCTTGAACTCTGGGGTTGCCATTGATGTCCCCTCTCCGCCGTCGTCTTCGGCTTGGGCAATCAAATCGCCGAAAATAGCGCTGGCCTTCTGGCAGATTGCCGTCTCGGTTATCGTATCGCCATCGATTTCTTTGTCCTCGATCCAAGAAGCAGCCTTTCCATTTCATTATGCACATGGCTCCTCTTGTTGGACAAAATATTCACGCCCTTGGAAGGTGTAGCTGCTTTGATGGCTCCTTCTGCTTAAGGATGGTGCCTATCATCGACGGATTTCGGCCGTATTCCTTAGCGATCACACTCAACCGCAAGCCAGCTTCATACTTTTTTATTATCTCCATTTTTGTCTCCATAGAAAGCATTCTCTTCTTTCTGTGAACTTCAGCAACTTTCTTGGGACCCATGACTAATATGTACTGTACGTAATTAAGTTACGTATGTAGTACGTATACTAATTAGGTTCTCACAACACGATCTCACAACACGATAAAGTAGCACAACGAAATCACTAACGAAATCGTTGGACCAAACGAATGCCGCATGCGTACGATAAAGCTTCGGGTGCGAAGTGGCCGAGCGAAGGCACGCCACCCACGTAAGATGCATGATGGGAGGGATGCTGTCCAATAGGAGAGAAGGATCTCATGGCTTGGCTAGCATCAGGAACCAATGGGAGAGCAGGAGGATGGTGGTGAGTCTACTAGAACTAAGATGGCGGCGCGCGGCGCGAGTTTCAAAATTGTTATCGGGCGAATCTCGGACTTTCAGAAACCTTTCGTATCTTGAAAACTTTTCGTATGTAGAGCAGTAAAATTTTTCGTGTCAGCTTTCGTATCTCGAGTTTTTCGTAAGTTGAGCCTTTCGTATAATATATATATAATATATATATATTTGACCATCTTCCCTTTGAATATACACTATAGTGATCTAAGAGTAGTTATTTCATTTTTAAGATTTCTTCCACTAACTCTTCCAGGATAATAAGGTGAAAGCAACAAGTAGGTCACAAGGATATTATAGTATGAATTTATTACACTCAGGATTTAGGAGCAGGTAGTAGCCTTCGCTGCAGGCTCCCCAAGTGTCAGATATTTGTTCCGATACGTAATACAAACCATCAGTCCTTTAACAATAGGAAGTAGCTAGCGGCAGCTGGAACGGTCGTAAGCTTCGAACAAGGGGAGAACGGTAGTTAACTGCTTGTCGGTGTGCGACTGGGAGGTAAACAAACCACTTTTGCTTTCGGCCGTGGTGTGACAAGACGTGTTCGTCATCGCTCTGCCCGCTATTGTCGTATGCTTTGGTTTTGTATCAGCCCTCTTTCTGGTTTGTCTGGGTAGTGAATGAATTGTAAGTACTGTACTTTCATTTGTTTATACTTAATTATTCCAAGAATAATGGATCAAGAGATGGAGCTTTCGCCGCGCCCCCCAGTCGCCCGTAGAGTGTGTCCCGGGCTGGAGGGGCGTAAGTGCGGCGGATTTCGCTCCTTCGTGGATGTAGATCCACATGAATTGTGTACACGGTGTCGGGGGCGAGAATGCTCCCGAGCCGAACCTTGTGTCACCTGTGTTAATTGGTCCGAGGCGCAGTGGGTTCTGTACGAGGGCAGGAAGAGACGTAGGCCTACAAAGGAGTCGTCGGAAAGCTCTCCAGCGACTCCTTTGGTAACGGATACCTCGTCTTCCTTCTTGCCCCCTGGTCAGCCCCCACGTTTTGCGCCTTCCCCTGCGGGGGTGGGTAGCGGAGTCCTTCTCCTCACTTGATCCGTCGAGTGTGGAGGAGGGCGCTCGCTACCCGGATGTGCAATTGTACTCGGGGTCTTCCGTCCGCTCTGGGTGGGGTTCGTCTTCCCCCAAGCGCGAGGGAACCCCTCTAACTAACCCCAACTGTTGCTTCCGCAGGTGTGCCGCCAGTGAAGGACGACCTGGGACAGGTGTGGGAGTCGCTGGGATTGCAGGGAGTGCCGAGCATCCAGGGGCTAATCCAGCGGTTGGCGGGGTCGGCAGTGGTCACGCATGGTGTGGTGACCACTACTACTACAACTATTATGACTCCAGGGTATGCTGTCCCTCCGCACTTGGTCTACACGCCACATGCAACGACCGTGACACCGACAGCCGCGATCCAAAGGCCTCTCGCTGCCGTGCCAAGGAGGGGCGTCCCACCTCCACCTGGGTTCTTTGTGTTGCTGACCCCGGACTTCCGCTGCCCTAAAAGCTCTCCTTTAGACTTGCTGCCTGTACCGAGAATGCAGGTAGCTGCCGACAAGACGTTTGGCTCTCCTAACGCTGCTGCCGTACTTGCCGTACCTGTTGCTGTGCCAGCCGCTTATGCTGCTCCCGTTGTTCCAGTCGTTGACGCTCCTGTTGTTCCTGCTGTTCCTGTCGTTCCTGCTCGTGGTGGTGCTGCTCCAGGCTCAGGTGCAGTCGGTCCCTGTTGCTCGGCAACTGCCCCGGCTCCGTCCTGGATGGAAGACCTGACGTCGGTCCTGCGAAGCCTGACGAAGAAGAAGAAGAAGAGGAAGGTGTTGTCATCGTCGTCGTCTTCATCGTCTTCATCGTCTTCTTCGTCGTCTGCTGCCTCCTCTTCCCCTTTGACTTCTAAGGCTGCCAAGCCGAAGAAGAAGAAGGTTGCCTCCTCCCCCCCTAAGAAGGCTCCTTCGGGACCTTCTAAGGGCGATTCGGGGGGCTCTTCTGCTGGTCCTCCTGTTCCCTCGGGAGTAACAGCTTCGGCTGGTACTTCCTCGCCTGGGTGGTTTAGCGGTTGGGTTTCTGCCGCTAAACCAGGATCTGGCTTGGCTTCTTGTTCGCGAGAAGTACCGAGTGCACGGTCGCCTGCGGGAAACCGTGCAGCCAAGGTCTCGACGCCTGAGTTTGCTCGCCGTCAAGACCGAGGCACGGAGCAGAAGACTGGCGAGAGTCATGCAGACGACTCTCGCCAGGCCAGCGGACACTCTCGCAGCGACCAGCCGGCAGCTCGGGCTGACGTGACGGTCCCCAACCGGCCACGGGCTGAGGCGAGGAAGAGGTCCCCGCGGCCGTGCGGCTCGACCACGCCGAGAGGACGCTCACCGGTCTCACCGCGACAGCGAGCCTAGCAGGTCGCCTGACCGCCGCTCCCATCGGGACCGGGCGGACAGGGCGACCAGCAGCAGCTCGCCTGACGCTCGGGATCGGGGTCGACGTTCTCAGCCGAGCCACTCGCCCCAGGTGAGCGACAAGGCCAGGCCTGCAGCTCGATCACCACCGCGGGTTGGGGATCAGCCGCAGCCCTCCAAGCACGCTGGTCCTGCCAGCGAGCGAGGAAGGAGCGTCAGGTCTGCCTCTCAGTACCTTCAACCTCCTCGGAATTCCCCGGGAGGAGCGAGGTATCCAGGAGTGATCGCGAGGGGTGCGCCTCTCGTGATACCCGCTGCGACGCCGTACGGCACCAGGCACGGTTCTAGGACCAGCCAGGACGTACGCGCAAGCAGCTGGAGGCGACCGTGAGGGGTCTGTCGCTGTTCCTCCTTCTGAAGGAGGAGCGTCTCGGGATCTGTTCTTGTTGGAGGGACTGGACGGTCCTACTCCTCAAGATGCGGTTACTCCCGAGATTCAGAGGAACTTTGCTGAGGTCATTAAGCTGATTCGTCAGCATAATGACCTTGGGGAAGGATCGCCGCTACCACCTTCTGAGCCCACGTCCCGGCTCGAGTCATTTTGGGGCCCGAAGAGGGAACCCAAGATGACGGTGGGTTTGCCGCAATCGGAGCTTGCTGACTCGGTCCTGGACCAAGTGGAGAATCTCGTCTCAGGGCGAGAGGACTCGCTGAAGTCCGGTCGGTCTTCTAAGCTGCTTCCACCTCCTCTACAGCGTTCAGAGGCTTTTTTATGTGCCATCGGAAGAGATCCGATACCCGGCCTTAAACAAGGTTTAACCCGGAGTTAGCTAGGCTGACTCCAGGTGTGTCCCTGCAGCAGCTCCTGTCGGAGAACCTCTGGTTCTCGCAGCAGGAGGCACTCGCCCTGGAATCTACCGCTATGGCAGCATTCCAGGCAGTCTCTTGGTTGGATCTGTGGTCCCTCACAGTATCCAAAGTCGCGGCCGGCTCTGGGAGCTCTGCTCTCGAAGACGACCCGGCGTTCAGGAGACTGTGCCAGTCTGGAGGTAGAGCCATCTCTTACCTCGCCCATCAGACTGCTAACCTGTGGGCCAACTTGGTTCTTCGTCGTAGGGACGCAGTCCTTACCCGAGTGACCAAGGGGGCTGGGCGTGAGGCGGCACTCGGTCTTCGTAACGGACCTATTAGGAGTTCCTCCGCTCTCTTTCCTGGAGAGATGGTGGACGCTGCGGTGGAGAGACGGCGCACTGATGACAGTGACCGTCTGGTTCACCAGGCAGTCTCGAAGGTTTCTGGGCAATCTCGAGCTACTGCGGCTAAGCCAAAGAGCTTAGCTAGCGCATCCTCGGCCGCTAAGACGGTTGCCCCGTCTAAGCCCCATGTGAAGACTCCTGTTGCTTCGACTTCTGCGAAAGGAGGCCGTAACCAGCCCTCCTTCCCCCGAGGGGGTGGTGGAAGAAGTCGAAGCGAGGTTGGAAACGCTAGGGACGGCGTTCCCCCTCACCTGCTGCCGGAAGTGGTGTGCCTGGCGAGCCATTGGGCAACTTGGCAGCGCTACGGCGCCGAGACCTGGATAGTAGACATCCTTCGGGAGGGATATCTACTACCCTTCGAATCTCGGCCACCCCTCATCTCCAACCCGGTCCATCTACAAACATATGTCCGAGGTTCAGCAAAGGACAACGCTCTTCGACAGGAGATCAAGACCATGCTGGCGAAACGAGCTGTGGAAATCGTGGAGGATCAGTCACCGGGCTTTTACAGCCGCCTTTTCCTGGTGGAGAAGGCAACGGGGGGCTGGCGCCCGGTGATAGACCTCTCTCCCCTGAACCGTTTCATTCGCAGGACTCGGTTCACGATGGAGACGGCACAATCCGTGCTAGACTCCATCAGGGGGAATGATTTCATGCTTTCAGTGGACTTGAAGGACGCATATTTTCAAATACCCATCCATCAGTCCTCCAGAAAGTACCTCCGCTTCATCTTCGACGGGATGGTGTACCAATTCAGGGCACTTTGCTTCGGTCTGTCAACCGCCCCACAGGTGTTCACGCGAGTGTTCACTCTGGTGTCTGCTTGGGCCCATTCGCACGGGATACGTCTTCTGAGGTATCTCGACGATTGGCTGGTCCTGGCGAGCTCCCGCTCGCAGTTGCTGCAGGACAGAGATCGACTCCTCAAGTTTTGTCGCGATCTGGGGATTGTGATAAACTACGAGAAGTCCGATCTCGAACCCAAGCAGATGAAGTACCATGGGTACTATGCTGATCGACACGGTAGCAGGGCAAGTCTTTCCCGCAGACTTGCGGATCAGCAAATTCAGGGAGGCAGCCGGCCGGTTCCTGTCTCGGCAGGAACAGGCAGCTCAGCAATGGCAAGTCGTGATCGGCCACCTGTCGTCACTCGAGAAGTTAGTCCCTCACGGGCGTCTTCACCTGTGGTCTCTCCAGTGGAGGCTAAGGGAGAGTTGGTCTCAGACAAAGGATCCACCTTACTTCCCCGTGGCCATCACGGAGAAGATGAGGCAGGACCTAGCCTGGTGGCTCGACGACAGGAACCTCTCAAGAGGAGTGCCCATACACACACACACCCCCCCCCCCCCCCCCCCCCCCCCCCCCCGGAGATGCTGCTGTTCTCAGACGCATCAACGAGGGATGGGGACACACCTGGAGGAGTTGCTGACTGCAGGTATGTGAGACCATCACGACAAGCACCTTCACATCAATGTCCTGGAACTCAAGGCGGCATTCTACGCTCTCCAAGAATTCCAGGACCGCTTGGTGGGACACTCGGTGGTGTTGATGTGCGACAACACCACAGTAGTGGCATACGTCAACAAGCAGGGGGGCCTAGTGTCTCTCCCGCTACACCAGTTGACCATGCAGGCAGGTGCATGAGTGGGCCACGGCTCACTCAATAGAGCTGTCAGCACACTACATTCCAGGCAAGAGGAATGTAGTAGCAGACAAGCTTAGCCGTCGGGATCAGGTGATAGGAACCAAGTGGTCTCTACACCCAGATGTGGTGGAAAGGCTCTTCAACCTGTGGGGGCGACCGGTTGTAGACCTGTTCGCTACCTGGCACAACAGAAAACTTCAGGTTTTCTTTTCAGCCGTGCCGGAACCCATGGGCAGCTGCAGAGGACGCTCTCCAACACCCCTGGGACAACCTCTTCGTCTACGCCTTTCCTCCCTTCTGTCTGATTTGGAAAGTGATCAGTCGAGTGGAGTGCTGGCTGCGCCCCGAATCTCAGGATGATCCTGGTGGCTCCCAAACGACCTCAGGCCGTTTGGTATCCGGACCTGCTGGCTCTTCTTGCGGAAGCACCGAGAGAGCTGCCCATTGGCACAACCTTCTAGCCCAGCCACACGTAGAACGGTACCACCAAGCAGTCCAGTCCCTACAACTTCACGGCTGGCTGTTATCCACCATCTCTTGCGAACGAGAGGCTTTTCTCGTAGCGCAGCAACAGAGATGGCTGGACACGTCAGACAGTCCTCTGCAGCTGTGTGCCAGGGGAAGTGGGCCATCTTCTGTGGTTAGTGTCGTAGACGGGGTCTATCTCCTCTCAGAGCCACTCTTCAGCAGGTAGCGGATTTCCTCGTGTTTCTTTGCCGAGAGAAGCTCCTCTCAGTACCCAAAGTTAACCCTCTTACGCCGAAGCCCTAAAAATCAAAACCCTCTCCTGTATGCCGGCGCCGGTTTGGAGTGAGCGCGGAACCGTAAAAAATAATTTTTTCAAAAAATCACAGCGCGCTTAGTTTTGAAGATTAAGAGTTCATTTTTGGCTCATTTTTTTTCATTGCCTGAAGTTTAGTATGCAATCATCAGAAATGAAAAATAATATCATTATCATATGTAAATAATGCGATATATGGTAACAAAAAAAAAAAAAAATTCATAGATAATTGTATTCAAATCACGCTGTGCAAAAAAACGGTCAAAGCTAACGAGTTACTTTTTTTTTCGTTGTATTGTACACTAAATTGCAATCCTTTTGATATATAAATACATAGTAAAACAATAACAAAGCAACACCGGAAAAATATTATCACAAAATGATGTACGAATTCGTAACGCACGGACGTAAAAAATGTTATTTTCAAAAATTCACCGTAATTCTAAATAATGTTCTAGAGATTTCCAATTTGTTTCAAAATTAAGACAAATGATTGAATATTACGATACTGTAAGAGTTTTAGATTAGAATTGCAGATTTCGACCATTTCGGACGAGTTAAATTTGACCGAATGTCGAAATTTTAATATATATATTTTTTTATATGCACATATTTCGAAGATGGAAAAAGCTACAACCTTCAATTATTTTTTTATTGTATTTTTCATGAAATTGCGCACATTTTGATATATGAAACTCTATAAAAAGGCTAATATGAAAAGGAGCAAATATTAGGATAATGCGATGTACGTATTTCGGACACTTGCGGCCGCGAATCGGCGCGCGGAGTGAAGGTAAATATATTTTCAAAAATTCACCATAAATCACAATATTGTTTTAGAGACTTCAAATTTGTTTCAAAATGAATAAAAAGGACGGAATATTACTAGCCGTAAGAGTTTTAGCTTACAATTGCGTTTTCAACTATTTCGGTAGAGTCAAATTTGACCGAACGTGGTTTTTTTTTCTATTTATCGTGATTTATATGCAAATATTTCGAAAAAAGAGAAAAGCTACAACCTTCAATCGTTTTGAGTTGTATTCTACATGAAATTGCGCACATTTTCATATAAAACTTTATGTAACAGCTAACTTTAAATGGTGCAAACATTTCGACAATCGCACAAAAAAATTCTGATTTTTTCGGAAGAGTTACCGCGCGAACGTAATGTTTTTTTTTCATAAATTCACCATAAATCGAAATATTGTGCTAGAGACTTCCAAGTCGTTGCAAAATGAAGGTAAATGATTGAATATTACTAGAATATAAGAGTTTTAGCTTACAATTGTGTTTTTCGACCATTTCGGTAGAGTCAAAGTTGACCGAAAGTTGAAATTTTTGCACTTAACGTTATTTATATGAAAAATATTTCAAAACTGATAAAAGCTACAACCATGGGTTGTTTTTTGTTGTATTGTGCATGAAATTGCGCACATTTCCATATATAAAACTTTATGTAACGGCAAATTTAAAAGGGTGCAAACATGAGGACAATCGCACGAAAAAATTTATCGGAAGAGTTATCGCACGAACGTAAGGAAAAAGTTTTTTCATAAATTCACCATAAATCGAAATATTGTGCTAGAGACGTCCAATTTGTTGCAAAATGAAGGCAAATGATTGAATATTACTATAATATAAGAATTTTAGCTTACAATTGCGTTTCTCAACCATTTCTGTAGAGTCAAAGTTGACCGAAGGTTGAAATTTTTGCACTTATTGTTATTTATATGAAAATATTTCAAAATTGATAAAAGCTACAATCATGAGTATTTTTTGTTGTATTTTACATGAAATTGCGCACATTTTCATATATAATACTTCATGTAAAGGATAATTTAAAATGGTGCAAAAATTATGTCAAAGTGACGAAATAATTTCTGAGATGTGTCACTGATACTTTTTAGTGCGATAAGAAAGAAATTCTCGCTTGCGCGCCTGCGTAGCGATTGTAAACAAAACAACGCCTTGATCCGTGAACTCCCAGCATCCCCCAAGGCGCGTGATACAAAAGTTTTCGGCTGGTAGGCCTATAAGTATTTTTCCGCGAATTTTTAAAAAAACTTTTTTGAGCCGACGTATGATACGTCCAATCGGCATACGGGAGACATTTTGACTCGACGTTTAATACGTCCAATCGGCGTAAGAGAGTTAAGGGATACAGAGCCGCTCTGGCCCTGGTCCTAAAACTGAGGGGACTGGATATCTCGAATTCGTTCGAGATCTCCTTGCTTATGAGGAGCTTCGAAAGGTCTTGCCCACCCAGGGAACTCAGGCCCCCTGCGTGGGATGTGACTCTCGTCCTTAGGAGTTTGACTCGAAGACCCTTCGAGCCACTCCGAGAGTCGTCAGACAGGGATCTGACCCTCAAGACCCTGTTCTTGCTGGCCCTGGCATCGGTGAAGAGTAGGGGAACTTCATGGTCTGTCCTTCGATGTAAAACACACTAGGGGATGGGGATCTGTGACGCTCGATTTCGTCCCGAACTTCGTAGCTAAGACTCAGAATCCGTCGATCCCTGACGACAGGTTCAAGTCTTTCACAATCCCTCCCTATTGGACTTCACCAATAATGATGCGGATGAGATGCTGCTTTGTCCTGTGAGGGCGCTACGGTGCTATCTGAAGAGAACTCGACACCTCAGGCCTGAGTGTCGACGCCTCTTCGTTAGCACTGGGGTTACCAAGAAAGAAGTATCCAAGAACACGCTTTCTTTCTGGCTACGTGAGGTGATCAGAAGAGCGTACGAGGCTGATGGTAGTGACGGCATCCGTACGCTCCGTCCGAGAGCCCACGATGTCAGAGGTATTGGACCCTCCTTGGCGTTCCGTAAGAACTTCTCTGTGGGCAGGTCCTGAAGGCAGGTGTCTGGGCCAACCAGACCACCTTCACGTCCTTCTACCTTCGGGATATTGCCCACAAGTCCTTGGATACTTTTTCCTTGGGACCTGTGGTGGTTGCTCAACACGTTGTGTAAGCTTACCCAGCACCCGAGCAGGCAGAACAGCATCGATTCCTGGTATGACTGGGAGAATGAATGTGTGAATGAGAGTGTGACTGGCTTCTCTTCACCATCTTTCTCTACCTCTACCTGTGGGCAGAGGGACACGGTCGTCACCATGCTGGAAAGGAGTCTGATGCAGGTAAGATACTCGACCGAGCTCCAACCTATCCCTTTCATTAGGGATGGGAGCATATATTCACCACTTCCTCCTACAAGGGGGGGGAAGTGGATGCCTACATGAGACAAACCCATGACTTTATATTTGCTCCTGTACAGGAACAAGTTCTTACAATGCTGGTACGAAGAGATACGCTTGCCTCTCTCTTAGTACTCGGCCCAGAGGTCTGACCATTGATCCTGCGGTGCACACCCCGATCAATCGGACAAAGGCTTGGACCCCTCCCTCGTTCTTACGACCAGGGAGGCATCCAGGGTTGGACGAACACCAGTCTGTTCATTCAAAGACTCAGATTCCTCCCACCAAGAAGTGAGTCTTCCTATTGTTAAAGGACCGATGGTTTGTATTACGTATCGGAACAAATGACAATTTGTCGAAAATTGCATTTTTCCTAACTATACAAACCTGAGGTCCTTTACATATAGTCCCACCTCATGCCACCCCTCACTCTGCGTATTTTGCATGGGCCAAAAGCAAAAGTGATTTGTTTACCTCCTAGTCGCGCATCGGACAAGCAGTTAACTACCGTTCTCCCCTTGTTCGAAGCTTACGACCGTTCCAGCTGCCGCTAGCTACTTCCTATTGTTAAAGGACCTCAGGTTTGTATAGTTAGGAAAAATGCAATTTTCGACAATTTGTCATATCTGGGCAAGCTGAATGATAGCTATAAAAGGTTTAATTTGTAAAAAGCCACAATAATGTATATGAGAGACTGGTATTTTCGGGCTGTGGCTGGTGTGTCGCTCCGTGAAATAGGTTCCTTTAGCACTATTTCTAAGGTAAAATATTGTTATAATACCACAGAACTGCTAAATTGGACATGCCAGAATATTCTGGCTCGCTCACCTTTATTAAAAGGTGTCGGTATGGTTCCTGGGGCGAGTGAAAACCACTACCACGGGACCCTCTCCAATTAGCCTCTCCTACATCAAAAACCCTTCAGGATAGGGGAGCCGACCTATGGCTCACTATCTGCTACTGTGTAGCTAGCGGCTGTGACGTCATTCCTTTGATAGCACTACTACGAGACGCACGCGTTTTTGTTTGCTCCCTTGTGTTTCTCACTTTTTGCCTTTTTTACATTGCAATGGATCGTCAATCTGCTTCTGCATCCAAGTTAAGTACTGTTATTATGTTTGACACTATTTAGGAAGTGATTTTGGCCTTCGTTTCCAAATTATTTAGGTTTTTATGAGTCGTCGCCACACGCGGCGGCGGCTG
This sequence comes from Macrobrachium nipponense, assembly GCF_015104395.2. Lineage (NCBI taxonomy): Eukaryota > Metazoa > Arthropoda > Malacostraca > Decapoda > Palaemonidae > Macrobrachium > Macrobrachium nipponense. The sequence goes on from NC_061093.1 coordinate 40,811,424, forward strand.
CGAGCCGCCATTAGAGCGTACCCCTTTGTGTCTCCTCCTTTCGGTTTCACGTGGTCCCCCATACCTAGTGGAACCGAATCGTGATAGCAGTATTTTTTTATGTCTTTTTGTGTTTTGGATGCTGTTTTTGACGATCATAAATATGTTTTTATTTTATTTTATGTGCTTGCACAGGGTTTCCTTTCGAGCACGTGTCCTTGTTTCGTTGCTCTTCTGGACCTACCGTTACATTTCATGCATGCTTTTATATTTGGTTAGGTTTCCAGTTTAATATATTAGTATCTAGCCTTTGGTCCTAGCCTACCCTGGCCGCCTGTCCTATGATTCTTCGTTACGGCACTAGGCCAGTTGCTCAGAGTTTCCTAGTATTGACCATCCTTATCGGGTCGTTGTGCTCGGTCCTCCTAGGACGTCACAGTTTCATTTACTTTATTTTCTTTTTTCCCCCCGTGTTAAGTACATATTTCATCCTTGTATGTTATTACGTGTTGTATATATGTGTCGGCTAGGTTGGTCCTTAGGCCTTCCTGTCGCCCCCACCTTGTGGTCCTCTCAAACTGCGAGGGATCCTGGCGATCACGTGATCGTCACCCCTCTACCGTCCTGCCTTCCCCCGCCCCAGAGCTCTCACCAAGGTGGGTTGTTATCTTGCTCACGTTGTCCCTGACGACATACCCGAGTTTCTCTTGGGGGGGTGAAGGGGGGCCCCACGGGGCCTCAGTGTGCGGGTGACGCTTCTCAGCCGACCTCATCCCCAGCGTTGGGGAGGAGCTTCGCTTTACCCAGCCTCTGTCGAGACCTGGCTCGGGCGAGCTCGGCCCACCTCGGCTCTATGGGATCGTTACGTCTTTCTCGCCCTCAGACATACCCTCCCCGCCTCTTGGCGGGATAGGCTTCTGGCAGTGCCGGGGGTTGGGAGTAATGTCTTTACGCTTTACGATGGCTCCGGCCTCCGTCGGGCATATATTATTTTATAGTATTATAAGATGATTATGTTTTTATATCCTAGTATTACCGTACTGAGCATACGCTCCCAAGTGAGTTACTACTCTCTTGTTAGTTTAAGTATACGGAACCTTCGGGTTCTATCCATCCGGACTCGCCATCTCGCCCGGTGCCTACTGGTACTCCTCCTCTCCGGTATATATCGAGTAGCTACCCCATTTAGGTAGTGGTCTGTGCTGCGGTATCACCGGAATACATCTAACTACCTGCTACTACGGTTCCGGAATGCTCAGTATGTTACATGGCAAGACTGGCAGAGTCGGACATATCTT
>NC_061093.1:40813200-40884441 GCF_015104395.2 Macrobrachium nipponense
AAGATATGTCCGACCTGTCCTCTGCCAGTCTTGCCGTGTACCATACTGGAGCATTCCGGAACCGTAGTAGCAGGTAGTTAGATGTATTCCGGTGATACCGCAGCACGACCACTACCTAAATGGGGTAGCTACTCGATATATACCGGAGAGGAGGAGTACCAGTAGGCACCGGGCGAGATGGCGAGTCCGGATGGATAGAACCCGAAGGTTCCGTATACTTAAAACTAACAAGAGAGTAGTAACTCACTTGGGAGCGTATGCTCAGTACGGTAATACTAGGATATAAAAACATAATCATCTTATAAATACTATAAAATAATATATGCCCGAGGAGGCCGGAGCATCGTAAAGCGTAAAGTACATTACTCCCAACCCCCGGCACTGCCAGAAGCCTATCCCGCCAAGAGGTGGGAAGGGTATGTCTGAGGGCGAGAAAGACGTAACGATCCCATAGAGCCGAGGTGGGGCCGAGCTCGCCCGAACCAGGTCTCGACAGAGGCTGGGTAAAGCGAAGCTCCAAATCCCCAACGCTGGGATGAGGTCGGCTGAGAAGCGTCACCCGCACACTGAAGCCCTGTGGGGCCCCCCTTCACCCCCCCAAAATAGAAACTCGGGTCGGTCATCAGGGACAACTGAGTGAGATAACAACCCACCTTGGTGGGAGCTCTGGGGGGGGAAGGCAGGATGGTAGAGGGGTGATGATCTCGTGATCGCCTGGATCCCTCGCAGTTGAGAGGACCACAAGGTGGGGCGACAGGAAGCCTAAGGACCAACCTAGCCGACCACATATATACAACACGTAATAACATACAAGGATGAAATGTGTACTTAACACGGGGGAAAAAAGAAAATAAAGTAAATGAAACTGTGACGTCCTAGGAGGACGAGCATGACGACCCGATAAGGATGGTCAATACTAGGAAAACTCGAGCAAACTGCCTAGTGCCGTAACGAAGAATCATAGGACAGGCGGCCAGGGTAGGCTAGGACCAAAGGCTAGATACTAATATATTAAACTGGAAACCTAACCCAAAATATAAAAGCATGCATGAAATGTAACGGTAGGCCCAGAAGAGCAACGAAACAAGGACACGTTGCTCGAAAGGAAACCCTGTGCAAGCACATAAAATAAAATAAAAATAAAAACATATTTATGATCGTCAAAACAGCATCCAAAACACAAAAACGACATAAAAAATAACATATGCTATCACGATTCGGTTCCACTAGGTATGGGGACCACGTGAAACCGAAATGAGGAGACACAAAGGGGTACGCTCTAAAGGCGGCTCGCAGCCGCAGCCGCCGCCGCGTGTGGCGACGACTCTAAAAACCTAATAATTTGGAAACGAAGGCCAAAATCACTTCCTAAATAGTGTCAAAACATAATAACAGTACTTAACTTGGATGCAGAAGCAGATTGACGATCCATTGCAATGTAAAAAAGGCAAAAAAAGTGAGAAACACAAGGGAGCAAACAAAAACGTGTGCGTCTCGTAGTAGTGCTATCAAAGGAATGACGTCACAGCCGCTAGCTACACAGTAGCAGATAGTGAGCCGTAGGTCGGCTCCCCTATCCTGAAGGGTTTTTTGATGTAGGAGAGGCTAATTGGAGAGGGTCCCGTGGTAGTGGCTTTCACTCGCCCCACCCCAGGAACCATACCGACACCTTTTAATAAAGGTGAGCGAGCCAGAATATTCTGGCATGTCCAATTTAGCAGTTCTCTGGTATTATAACAATATTTTACCTTAGAAATAGTGCTAAAGGAACCTATTTCACGGAGCGACACGGCCGAGCCCAGAAAATACAGTCTCTCATATACATTATTGTGGCTTTTTACAAATTAAACCTTTATAGCTATCATTCAGCTTGCCCAGATATGACAAATTGTCGAAAATTGCATTTTTTCTAACTATACAAACCTGAGGTCCTTTAACAATAGGAAGTACCTAGCGGCAGCTGGAAACGGTCATAAGCTTGAAGAGAGAGAACGGTAGTTAACTGCTTGTCCAACGCGCGACTGGGAGGTAAACAAATCACTTTTGCTTTTGCCCAGGCCCTGCAAATACGCAGAGTGAGGGGTGGCATGATGGATGGGATCTATGTAAAGGACCTCAGGTTTGTATAGTTAGGAAAAATGCAATTTTCAACAAATTGTCATTTGTTCCGATACGTAATACAAAACCATCGGTCCTTTAACAATAGGAGACTCACTTCGGTTGGTGGGAGGAATCTGAGTCTTTGAATGAACAGACTGGTGTTCGTCCAACCCCTGGAATGCCTCCCTGGTCGTAAGAACGAGGGAGGGGTCCAAGCCTTTGTCCGATTGATCGGGGTGTGCACCGCAGGATCAATGGTCAGACCTCTGGGCCGAGTACTAAGAGAGAGGCAAGCGTATCTCTTCGTACCAGCATTGTGAGAACTTGTTCCTGTACAGGAGCAAATATAAAGTCATGGGTTTGTCTCATGTAGGCATCACTTCCCCCCCCTTGTAGGAGGAAGTGGTGGATATATGTTCCTATCCCTAATGAAAGGGATAGGTTTGGAGCTCGGTCGAGTATCTTACCTGCATCAGACTCCTTTCCAGCATGGTGACGACCGTGTCCCTCTGCCCACAGGTAGAGGTAGAGAAAGATGGTGAAGAGAAGCCAGTCACACTCCATTCACACATTCATTCTCCCAGTCATACCAGAATCGATGCTGTTCTGCCTGCTTGGGTGCTGGGTAAGCTTACACAACGTGTTGAGCAACCACCACAGGTCCCAAGGAAAAAGTATCCAAGGAATTGTGGGCAATATCCCGAAGGTAGAAGGACGTGAAGGTGGTCTGGTTGGCCCAGACACCTGCCTTCAGGACCTGCCCACAGAGAAGTTGCTTACGGAACGCCAAGGAGGGTCCAATACCTCTGACTTCTGGGCTCTCGGACGAGCGTACGGATGCCGTCATACCATCAGCCTCGTACGCTCTTTCTATCACCTCACGTAGCCAGAAAGAAAGCGTGTTCTTGGATACTTCTTTCTTGGTAACCCAGTGCTAACGAAGAGGCGTCGACACTCAGGCCTGAGGTGTCGAGTTCTCTTCAGATAGCACCGTAGCGCCCTCACAGGACAAAGCAGCATCTCATCCGCATCATTATTGGTGAAGTCCAACTAGGGAGGGGATTGTGAAAGACTCGAACTGTCGTCAGGGATCGACGGATTCTGAGTCTTAGCTACGAAGTTCGGGACGAAATCGAGCGTCACAGATCCCCATCCCCTAGTGGTGTTTTACATCGAAGGACAGACCATGAAGTTCCCCTACTCTCTTCGCCGATGCCAGGGCCAGCAAGAACAGGGTCTTGAGGGTCAGATCCCTGTCTGACGACTCTCGGAGTGGCTCGAAGGGTCTTCGAGTCAAACTCCTAAGGACGAGAGTCACATCCCACGCAGGGGGCCTGAGTTCCCTGGGTGGGCAAGACCTTTCGAAGCTCCTCATAAGCAAGGAGATCTCGAACGAATTCGAGATATCCAGTCCCCTCAGTTTTAGGACCAGGGCCAGAGCGGCTCTGTATCCCTCAACTCTCTTACGCCGATTGGACGTATTAAACGTCGAGTCAAAATGTCCTCCCGTATGCCGATTGGACGTATCATACGTCGGCTCAAAAAAGTTTTTTTTAAAAATTCGCGGAAAAATACTTATAGGCCTACCAGCCGAAAACTTTTGTATCACGCGCCTTGGGGATGCTGGGAGTTCACGGATCAAGGCGTTGTTTTGTTTACAATCGCTACGCAGGCGCGCAAGCGAGAATTTCTTTCTTATCGCACTAAAAAGTATCAGTGACACACTCAGAAATTATTTCGTCACTTTGACATAATTTTTGCACCATTTAAATTATCCTTTACATGAAAGTATTATATATGAAAATGTGCGAATTTCATGTAAAATACAACAAAAAAAATACTCATGATTGTAGCTTTTATCAATTTGAAATATTTTCATATAAATACAATAAGTGCAAAAAATTTCAACCTCGGTCAACTTTGACTCTACAGAAATGGTCGAGAAACGCAATTGTAAGCTAAAATTCTTATATTATAGTAATATTCAATCATTTGCCTTCATTTTGCAAACAAATTGGACGTCTCTAGCACAATATTTCGATTATGGTGAATTTATGAAAAAACTTTTTCCTTACGTTCGTGCGATAACTCTTCCGATAAATTTTTTTCGTGCGATTGTCCTCATGTTTTGCACCCTTTTAAATTTGCCGTTACATAAAGTTTTATATAGGAAATGTGCGCAATTTCATGCACAATACAACAAAAAACAACCATGGTTGTAGCTTTTATCAGTTTTGAAATATTTTCATATAAATAACGTTAAGTGCAAAAATTTCAACTTTCGGTCAACTTTGACTCTACCGAAATGGTCGAAAAACACAATTGTAAGCTAACTCTATATTCTAGTAATATTCAATCATTTACCTTAATTTTGCAACGACTTGGAAGTCTCTAGCACAATAATTTCGATTTATGGTGAATTTATGAAAAAAAAAACATTACGTTCGCGCGGTAACTCTTCCGAAAAAATCAGAATTTTTTTTGTGCGATTGTCGAAATGTTTGCACCATTTAAAATTAGCTGTTACATAAAGTTTTATATATGAAAAATGTGGCGCAATTTCATGTAGAATACAACTCAAAATGATTGAAGGTGTAGCTTTTCTCTTTTTTTTCGAAATATTTGCATATAAATCAAGATAAATAGAAAAAAAAACACGTTCTAGGTATCAAATTTGACTCTACCGAAATAGTTGAAAAACAAACGCATTGTAAGCTAAAACTCTTACGGCCTAGTAATATTCCGTCCTTTTTCTTCATTTTGAAACAAATTTGAAGTCTCTAAAACAATATTGTGATTTATGGTGAATTTTTGAAAATAGATTTACCTTCACTCCGCGCGCCGATTCGCGGCCGCAAGTGTCCGAAATACGTACATCGCATTATCCTAATATTTGCTCCTTTTTCATATTAAGCCTTTTTATAGAGTTTCATATATCAAAATGTGCGCAATTTCATGAAAAATACAATAAAAATAATTGAAGGTTGTAGCTTTTTCCATCTTCGAAATATGTGCATATAAAAAAAAATATATATATTAAAATTTCGACATTCGGTCAAATTTAACTCGTCCGAAATGGTCGAAATCTGCAATTCTAATCTAAAACTCTTACAGTATCGTAATATTCAATCATTTGTCTTAATTTTGAAACAAATTGGAAATCTCTAGAACATTTTTATTTAGAATTACGTGAATTTTTGAAAATAACATTTTTTTACTTTTTCGTCCGTGCGTTACGAATTCGTACATCATTTTGTGATAATATTTTTCCGGTGTTGCTTTTATTGTTTTACTATGTATTATATATCAAAAGGATTGCAATTTAGGTGTACAATACAACGAAAAAAAAAGTAACTCGTTAGCTTTGACCGTTTTTGCACAGCGTGATTTGAATACAATTTATCTATGAATTTTTTTTTTTGTTATCATATATCGCATTATTTACATATGATAATGATATGACAATTGTCGAAAATTGCATTTTTCCTAACTATACAAACCTGAGGTCCTTTAACAATAGGAAGTAGCTAAGCGGCAGCTGGAACGGTCGTAAGCTTCGAACAAGGGGAGAAACGGTAGTTAACTGCTTGTCCGATCGTCGCGCGCCGCGCGACTGGGAGGTAAACAAATCACTTTTGCTTTTGGCCCATGCAAAATACGCAGAGTGAGGGGTGGCATGAGGAGGGACTTTATGTTAAAGGACCTCAGGTTTGTATAGTTAGGAAAAATGCAATTTTCGACAAATTGTCATTTGTTCCGATACTAATACAAACCATCGGTCCTTTAACAATAGGAAGACTGATTCTTGGTGGGAGGAATCTGAGTCTTTTGATGAACGACTGGTGTTCGTCCATCCTGGAATGCCTCCCTGGTCGTAAGAGCGAGGGAGGGATCCAAGCCTCTGTCCGATTGATCGGGGTGTGCACCGCAGGATCAATGGTCAGACCTCTGGGCCGAGTACTAAGAGAGAGGCAAGCGTATCTCTTCGTACCAGCATTGTAAGAACTTTTTCCTTTACATGAGCCAATGTAAAGTAATGGGTTTGTCTCATGTTGGCATCCACTTCTCCCCCGTTGGAGAAGTGGTGGATATTTACTCCTATCTCTAGTTAAAGAGATAGGATGGAGCTCTGTTGAATAGCTTACCTGCACTGACTTCCTTTCCAGCAAGGTAACGACGTATCCTCTGCCCACAGGTAGAGGTAGAAAAATGATGGTGAAGAGAAGCCAGTCACTCTCCTTCATTCACAATGCATTCTCCCAGTCATACCAGGAATCGATGCTGTTCTGCCTGCTCGGGTGGCTGGTAAGCTTACACAACGTGTTGAGCAGCCACCACAGGTCCCAAGGAAAAAGTATCCAAGGACTTGTGGGCAATATCCCGAAGGTAGAAGGACGTGAAGGTGGTCTGGTTGGCCCAGACACCTGCCTTCAGGACCTGCGCCACGGAGAAGTTCTTACGGAACCGCTAAGGAGGGTCCGATACCTCTGACTTCGTGGGCTCTCGCTCGGAGCGTACGGATGTCGTCGCTACCACCATCAGCTTCGTACGCTCTCCTGATCACCTCACGTAGCCAGAAAGAAAGCGTGTTCTTGGAGACTTCTTTCTTGGTAACCCCAGTGCTAACGAAGAGGCGTCGACACTCAGGCCTGAGATGTCGAGTTCTCTTCAGATAGCGCCGTAGCGCCCTCACAGGACAAAGCAGCATCTCATCCGCATCATTATCGGTGAAGTCCAGGAGGGAGGGGATCGTGAAAGACTCGAACCTGTCGTCAGGGATCGACGGATTCTGAGTCTTAGCTACGAAGTTCGGACGAATCGAGCGTCACAGATCCCCAGCCTCTGGTATGTTTAACATCATAAGAAAGGCCATGTAGTTCCCCTACTCTCTTCGCCGATGCCAGGGCCAGCAAGAAGAGGGTCTTGAGGGTCAGATCCCTGTCTGACGACTCTCGGAGTGGCTCGAAGGGTCTTCGAGTCAAACTCCTAAGTACAAGAGTCACATCCCACGCAGGGGGCCTGAGTTCCCTGGGTGGGCAAGACCTTTCGAAGCTCCTCATTAGCAAGGATATCTCGAACGAATTCGAGATGTCCAGTCCCCTCAGTTTTAGGACGAGAGCCAGGCGGTCTATATCCCTTAACTGTGGGTACTGAGAGGAGCTTCTCTCGGCGAAGAAACACGAGGAAATCCGCTACCTGCTGAAGAGTGGCTCTGAGAGGAAGACAGACCCTGTCTACGACACCAACCACAGAAGACGGCCCACTTCCCCTGGTACACAGCTGCAGAGGACTGTCTGACGTGTCCAGCCATCTCGTTGCTGCGCTACGAGAAAAGCCTCTCGTTCGCAAGAGATGGTGGATAACAGCCAGCCGTGAAGTTGAAGGGACTGGACTGCTTGGTGGTACCGTTCACGTGTGGCTGGGCTAGAAGGTTGTGCCAGTGGTAGTTCTCTCGGTCCGTCTGCAAGAAAGAGCCAGCAGGTCCGGATACCAAACGGCTGAGTCGTTTGGGAGCCACCAGGATCATTCTGAGATTGGGAGTGACCAGCGCTCGACTGATCACTTTCCGAATCAGACAGAAGGGAGGAAAGGGCGTAAGTGAAGAGGTTGTCCCAGGGGTGTTAGGAGAGCGTCCTCTGCAGCTGCCCATGGGTCCGGCACAGCTGAGAAGAAAACCTGAAGTTTCCTGTTGTGCCGGGTGGCGAACGGTCTAGCGACCGGTCGCCCCCACAGGTTGAAGAGCTTTCCGCCACATCTTGGTGTAGGGACCATTCGGTCCTATCACCTGATCCCGACGGCTGAGCTTGTCTGCTACTACATTCTTCTTGCCTGGAATGTAGCGTGCTGACAGCTCTATCGAGTGAGCCGTGGCCCACTCGTGCACCTGCACTGTCAACTGATGGAGCGGAAGAGACACTAGCCCCCCTGCTTGTTGACGTATGCCACTACTGTGGTGTTGTCGCACATCAACACCACTGATTGTCTCACCAAGCGGTCCCGAAACTCTTGGAGCGTTTGAACGCCGCCTTGAGTTCCAGGACATTGATGTGAAGGTGCTTTTCGTGATGGTCCCACACACCGCAGTCAGCAACTCCTCCAGGTGTGCGCCCCATCCCTCGGTTCGATGCGTCTGAGAACAGAAGCATCTCCGGGGGGGGAGTGCGTATGGGCACTCCTCTTAAGAGGTTCTTGTCGTCGAGCCCCCAGGCGAGGTCCTGCCTCACCTTGTCCGTGATAGCCCACGGGAAAGTAAGGCGGATCCTTGGCCTGAGACCAACTCTCCCTTAGCCTCCACTGGAGAGACCGCAGGTGAAGACGCCCACCGTGAGGGACTAACTTCTCGAGTGACGACAGATGGCCGATCACGACTTGCCATTGCTGTGCTGCCTGTTCCTGCCGCGACAGGAACCGGCCGGCTGCCTTCCTGAATTTGCTGATACGCAAGTCTGCGGGAAAGACTTGCCCTGCTACCGTATCTATCAGCATACCCACAGGTACTTCATCTTCTGCTTGGGTTCGAGATCGGACTTCTCGTAGTTTATCACGATCCCCAGATCGCGACAAAAACTTGAGGAGTCGATCTCTGTCCTGTAGCAACTGCGAGCGGGAGCTCGCCAGGACCAGCCAATCGTCGAGATACCTCAGAAGACTATCCCGTTCGAATGGCCCAAGCCGACACCAGAGTGAACACTCGCGTGAACACCTGTGGGGCGGTTGAGAGACCGAAACAAAGTGCCCTGAATTGGTACACCGTCCCGTCGAAGATGAAGCGAAGGTACTTTCTGGAGGACTGATGGATGGGTATTTGAAAATACGCGTCCTTCAGGTCCACCGAAAGCATGAAATCGTTCCCCCTGATCGAGTCGAGCACTGAGCGTGCCGACTCCATCGTGAACCGCGTCGTGCGAACGAAGCGGTTCAGGGGAGAGAGGTCTATCACCGGGCCGGGCGCCAGCCCCCCGATGCCTTCTCCACTAGGAAGAGGCGGCTGTAAAAGCCCGGTGACTGGTCCTCCACGATTTCTACAGCTCGTTTCGCCAGCATGGTCTTGATCTCCTGTCGAAGAGCGTTGTCCTTTGTTGATCCCCGGACATAGGTCTGTAGATGGACCGGTTTTGGAGATGAGGGGGGGTTGGGGGGGGGCCGAGACTCGAAGGGTAGTATATATCCCTCCCGAAGGACATCTACTATCCAGATTCTCGGCGCCGTAGCTCTGCCAAGTCGCCCAATGGCTCGCCAGGCACCCCCCCACTTCCGGTCGCAGCAGGTGAGGGGGGAACGCCGTCCCTAGCGTTTCCCTCCTCTGTTTCGACTTCTTTCAGCACCTCCTCGGGGAAAGGAGGGCTGGGAGGAGGGCTGATTTCGGCCTCCTCTAGCAGAAGTTGAAACAGCTGGAGTCTTTCGCAACGGGGTTTGGACGGTGCAACCGTCTTCGCCGCCGTGGAATCGCTAGCCAAGCTCTTTGGTTTGGCCGCAGTTACTCGAGGTTTGCCCCAAAAGAAACCTTCGAGACTGCCTGGTGGACTAAGCGGCTCACTCTCGTCAGTGGCGCGCCGCCGTTCCACCGCAGCGTCCAACCTACCTCCAGGAAAGAGAGCTGGGGAACTCCTAAGAGGTCCATTTCAGTAGCCCGAGTGCCGCTTCACGCCCGGTCCCCCCCCCCTTGGTCACATCGGGTAAGGACTGCGTCCCTACGTCGAAGAACCCAAGTTGGCCCACAGGTTAGCAGTCTGATGGGCGAGGTAAGAGATTGCTCTTCCTCCAGACTGCACAGTCTCCTGAAAAGAAGCGTCGTCTTCGAGAGCAGAACTCCCAGAGCCGGCCGCTACTTTGGATATTGTGAGGGACCGACAAATCCAACCAGGAAACTGCCTGGAATGCTGCCATAGCGGTAGATTCCAGGGCAAGTGCCCTCCTGCTGCGAGAACCACATAAGTTCTCCGACAGGAAGCTGCTGCAGGGACACACCTGGAGTCAGCCTCGCTAAAACTCCGGGTTGGTTAACCTGTTTCGGCAATATCGGGTCTTCAGATGGCACGTAAAAATCGCCTCTGCCGCTGTAGAGGAGGAAGGAAGCAGCTTAGAGGACGTCCGGATTTTAGCGAGTCCTCCCGTCCGGAGACGAGATTCTCCACCTGATCCAGGACCGAGTCCGCAAGCTCCGATCGTGGCGAACCCCATCATCATTTTGGGTTGCCCTCTTGGGACCCCAAAATGACTCGAGCCGGGACGTGGGCTCTGCTGGTGGTAGCGGCGATCCTTCCGCTGAGGTCATTATGTAGACGCATCAACTTAATGACTTCTGCGAAGTTCCTCTGTATCTCGTGCGTCACAGCGTCTTGTGGAGTAGGACCGTCCAGTTACCCTCCAACAAGAGCATATACCCTCGATACTCCTCCTTCAGAAGGAGGAACAGCGACAGACCCTGACGGTCGCCTCCAACTACTTGCGCGCCTAAGACGTTCTGGTCGGTCCTAAGACCGTGCCTGAGCCGCACGGCGTCATAGCTGGGTCACGAGTCGCGCACCTCTCGTGATCGCTCCTTGGTAACATCGCTCCTCCCGGTGTATCCCGAGGAGGTTGAAGGTAAAGGAGAGGCAGACCTGACGCTCTGCCCCCCTCGCTCGCTGGCCGTACCAGCGTGCGTGGAGGGCTGCTGCTGATCGTCCAAGTTACCCCGCGGTGACGGTCGAGCAGCAGGCCTAGCCTTGCCGCTCGCCTGGGGCGAATTGGCTCGGCTGGAGAACGTCGACGACCGATCTCTTAGCGTCAGGCGAGCTGCCGCTGGTCACCGTCTCCGCCCGGTCCCATCGGGAGCGGCGGACGGTGACCTGCTATGGCTCTGCTTTCGCGTCGAGACCGGCCAGCGTCCTACTCGGCGCGTCAAACCCGCTGGTACCAGCCGTGGCTGGTACCCGCGGCCGTGGGGTACTCCTTCCTTGCCTCAGCCCGTGGCCGGTCATGCGACCGTCACGTCAGCCCGAGCAGCCAGTTGATCGCTGCGAGAGCGTCACTGGCCTGGTGAGAGTCGCGTGCACGACTCTCGCCAGTCTTCTGCTCCGCGCCGCTGTCTTGACGGCGAGCAAGCTCGGGCGTTCAAAACTTTGGCTGGACTCGGTCCCTCTTTGGAAAGAGCGTCCACTCGGTGCTTCTCGCGAACGAGAAGCGGCCGAGACGGAACCTGGTTTAGCGGCAGAACCGCTAGCACCAGGTTGAGGACGCACCAGCCGAAGCTGGTGCACCTCTGGGTCCCCGTCGACTTCTTCTTTGCAGAAGAAGCGACGGGCCCCGTTCCGAAGGAACAGGAGGACCAGCAGAAAACGAGCTCCCCGACTCGCCTGAGCGAGTCGGGCCCCTTAGAAGATCCCGAAGGAGCCTTCTTAGGGGGGGAGGAGGCAGGCCTTCTTCTCTTCTTCGCTGTTTAGCCTTAGAAGTCGAAGGGGAAGGAGAGGCAGCAGCTGACGAAGAAGAAGACGATGAAGACGACGACGTACACCATTCTTCCTCTTCCTCTTCTTCTTCGCCAGGCTCCGCAGGACAGACGTCAGGTCTTCCATCCGGAGGGAGCCGGGGCAGTTGCCGAAGCAACAGGGCCCGACTGCACCTGTCCGGAAAGAGCTGAGCCTGTAACAGCAACACCAGCAGCAGGAACGACAGGAACAGGTCCGGGAACAGCAGGAACGGCATGGAACATCTGAAAAGGAAAGTGCAGGCCGATCTGAATAGAAAGCGTAGCTGGAACAGCAGTCAGTACGGCAGGCACGGCAGGTACCACGGTAGAGCCAGGCGTCCTGTCTGCAGTTACCGACATCCGTGCACTGGCGGCAGGTCCAGGGGGGTACTCTTTGGGCAGCGGAAGTCCGGGGTCGGCAAAGGAAAAAATCCAGGTGGTGGTGGCACCGTCCTCCTTGGTACGGCGCAACTTGGTTTTTGGATAGCCACCGTGGGTGTCACCGACATTATATGGGGCGTATATACCAAGATGGTGGTGGCATCTCATACGCTGGTGTCGTTATAGTGGTGGTAGTTGTGGTCACCGCACCCATGAGTGACCAACAGCCGACCCCGCCGTAACCGCTGGAGCAACCCCTGGATTGCTGGGCCACTCCCTGCAGTCCCAGCCGAACTCCCAGACCACCTGTCCCAAGTCGTCCTTTCACTGCTGGGCAAACACCTGAGCCCCCCCCCCCCCCCCGGAGACTAATTAGGTCGGGTTAGTTGGGGGGAGGGGCTTCCCCCCGCGCCATTGGGGGGCGAAACACCCCCCCCCACCACCCAGAGGCGGACAGAAAGACCCCACGATTACAGCTTGTACGTCCGGGCGGTTATCGGGCGCCCTCCTCCACACTCGACGGTACGATCGGCGAGGAAAAAGGACTCCGCTACCCCCCCCGCCCCCCGCAGGGGTAAGCTCGAAACGTGGGGGCTGGACCGGGAGGCAGGAAAGAGGACGAAGTGTCCGTCACCAAAGGAGTCACTGGACTTTCCGATGACTTCTTGGCCGGCCTAAGTCTCTTCCTGCCCCCCTCGTACAGCACCCACTGCGCCTCGGACCAATTCATACAAACCAAACATGGTTCGTTGCGGGAGCATTCTCGCCCCCTACAACGAGAACAAACCTCGTGGGGGTCCACCTCAACAAAAGACTGAACCCCTCCACATTTACGCCCCTCCAGCCCGGGACACACTCTACGGGCGACTGGAGGGCGCGGGTATATTTCCATTTCCTCTAATTCGCTCATTTCAGAATAATAGAATAGAGAAAAAAAGTACTTACAATCACTCCTGATACACAGAAAAGAAAAGAAAACCAAATACTCAATAGAGGTTGAAAGCAAACAGACAAGCGGGTCAGAACGCGATGGCGAACACTTGTCCTTCCCCACACACGCCGAAAGCAAAAGTGATTTGTGACTCCCAGTCGCGCGGCGCGCGACGATCGGACAAGCAGTTAACTACCGTTCTCCCCTTTGTTCGAAGCTTACGACCGTTCCAGCTGCCGCTTAGCTACTTCCTATTGTTAAAGGACCGATGGTTTGTATTACGTATCGGAACAAATTATTTTTCATTTCTGATGATTGCATACTAAACTTCAGGCAATGAAAAAAAAAAATGAGCCAAAAATGAACTCTTAATCTTCAAAACTAAGCGCGCTGTGATTTTTTGAAAAAATTATTTTTTCCGGTTCGCGCTCACTCCAAACCGGCGCCGGCATACAGGAGAGGTTTTGATTTTTAGGGCTTCGGCGTAAGAGGGTTAACTTTGGGTACTGAGAGGAGCTTCTCTCGGCAAAGAAACACGAGGAAATCCGCTACTGCTGAAAGAGTGGCTCTGAGAGGAGATAGACCCCGTCTACGACACTAACCACAGAAGATGGCCCACTTCCCCTGGCACAAGCTGCAGAGGACTGTCTGACGTGTCCAGCCATCTCTGTTGCTGCGCTACGAGAAAAGCTCTCATTCGCAAGAGATGGTGGATTAACAGCAGCCCGTGAAGTTGTAGGGACTGGACTGCTTGGTGGTACCGTTCTACGTGTGGCTGGGCTAGAAGGTTGTGCCAATGGGGCAGCTTTCTCTCGGTGCTTCCGCAGAAGAGCCAGCAGGTCCGGATACCAAACGGCCTGAGGTCGTTTGGGAGCCACCAGGATCATCCTGAGATTCGGGGTGCGGCCAGCACTCGACTGATCACTTTCCAAATCAACAGAAGGGAGGAAAGGCGTAGACGAAGAGGTTGTCCCAGGGGTGTTGGAGAGCGTCCTCTGCAAGCTGCCCATGGTCCGGCACGGCTGAAAAGAAAACCTGAAGTTTTCTGTTGTGCCGGGGTAGCGAACAGGTCTACAACCGGTCGCCCCCACAGGTTGAAGAGCCTTTCCACCACATCTGGGGTGTAGAGACCACTTGGTTCCTATCACCTGATCCCGACGGCTGAGCTTGTCTGCTACTACATTCTTCTGGTGCCTGGAATGTGTGTGCTGACAGCTCTATGAGTGAGCGTGGCCCACTCATGCACCTGCCACGGTCAACTGGTGTAACGGGTAGAGACACTAGGACCCCCTGCTTGTTGACGTATGCCACTACTGTGGTGTTGTCGCACATCAACACCCCTCCGAGGTGTCCCACCAAGCGGTCCTGGAATTCTTGGAGAGCGTAGAACGCCGCCTTGAGTTCCAGGACATTGATGTGAAGGTGCTTGTCGTGATGGTCCCACATACCTGCAGTCAGCAACTCCTCCAGGTGTGTGCCCCATCCCTTGATCGATGCGTCTGAGAACAGCAGCATCTCCGGGGGGGAAGGGGGGGGGGGGTGTGTATGGGCACTCCTCTTAAGAGGTTCCTGTCGTCGAGGCCACCAGGCTAGTCCTGCCTCATCTTCTCCGTGATGGCCACGGGGAAGTAAGGTGGATCCTTTGTCTGAGACCAACTCTCCCTTAGCCTCCACTGAGAGACCACAGGTGAAGACGCCCGTGAGGGAACTAACTTCTCGAGTGACGACAGGTGGCTGATCACGACTTGCCATTGCTGAGCTGCCTGTTCCTGCGAGACAGGAAACCGGCCGGCTGCCTCCCTGAATTTGCTGATCCGCAAGTCTGCGGGAAAGACTTGCCCTGCTCCACCGTGTCGATCAGCATACCCAGTACTTCATCTGCTTGGGTTCGAGATCGGACTTCTCGTAGTTTATCACAATCCCCAAATCGCGACAAAACTTGAGGAGTCGATCTCTGTCCTGCAGCAACTAGCGTTTCCCACCTCGCTTCGACTTCTTCCCACCACCCCCTCGGGGGAAGGAGCTGGAGGAGGGCTGGTTACGGCCTCCTTTCGCAGAAGTGACGAAGCAACAGGAGTCTTCACATGGGGCGTTAGACGGGGCAACGAGGATGCGCTAGCTAAGCTCTTTGGCTTAGCCGCAGTAGCTCGAGATTGCCAAGAAACCTTCGAGACTGCCTGGTGAACTAGACGGTCACTGTCATCAGTGCACCGTCTCTCCACCGCAGCGTCCACCATCTCTCCAGGAAAGAGAGCGGAAGGAACTCCTAATCATGGGTCCGTTACGAAGACCGAGTGCCGCCTCACGCCCAGCCCCCTTGGTCACTCGGGTGGTAAGGACTATTGCGTCCCTACGACGAAGAACCAAGTTGGCCCACAGGTTAGCAGTCTGATGGGCGAGGTAAGAGATGGCTCTACCTCCAGACTGGCACAGTCTCCTGAAAGCCGGGTCGTCTTCGAGAGCAGAGCTCCCAGAGCCGGCCGCGACTTTGGATACTGTGAGGGACCACAGATCCAACCAAGAGACTGCCTGGAATGCTGCCATAGCGGTGTTGATTCCAGGGCGAGTGCCTCCTGCTGCGAGAACCAGAGGTTCTCCGACAGGAGCTGCTGCAGGGACACACCTGGAGTCAGCCTAGCTAACTCCGGGTGGTTAACCTGTTTGAGGCGGTATCGGATCTTCCGATGGCACATAAAAAATCCTCTGACGCTGTAGAGGAGGTGGAAGCAGCTTAGAAGACCGCCCGGACTTCAGCGAGTCCTTTCGCCCTGAGACGAGATTCTCCACTTGGTCCAGGACCGAGTCAGCAAGCTCCGCGATTGCGGCAAACCCACCGTCATCTTGGGTTCCCTCTTCGGGCCCCAAAATGACTCGAGCGGGACGTGGGCTCAGAAGGTGGTAGCGGCGATCCTTCCCCAAGGTCATTATGCTGACGAATCAGCTTAATGACCTCAGCAAAGTTCCTCTGAATCTCGGGGGAGTAACCGCATCTTGAGGAGTAGGACCGTCCAGTCCTCCAACAAGAACAGATCCTGAGACGCTCCTCCTTCAGAAGGAGGAACAGCGACAGACCCCTCACGGTCGCCTCCAGCTGCTTGCGCGTACGTCCTGGCTGGTCCTAGAACCGTGCCTGGTGCGTACGGCGTCGCAGCGGGATCACGAGAGGCGCACCCCTCGCGATCACTCCTGGATACCTCGCTCCTCCGGGGAATTCCGATTGGGAAGGTGAAGTACTGGAGAGGCAGACCTGACGCTCCTTCCTCGCTCGCTGGCAGGACCAGCATGCTTGGAGGGCTGCGGCTGATCCCCAACCCGCGTGGTGATCGAGCTGCAGGCCTGGCCTTGTCGCTCACCCCTGGGGCGAGTGGCTCGGCTGAGAACGTCGACCCCGATCCCGAGCGTCAGGCGAGCTGCTGCTGGTCGCCCTGTCCGCCCAGCCCCGATGGGAGCGGCGGTCAGGCGACCTGCTAGGCTCGCTGTCGCGGTGAGACCGTGAGCGTCCTCGGCGTGTCGAGCCGCACGCCGCGGGACCTCTTCCTCGCCTCAGCCCGTGGCCGGTTGGGGACCGTCACGTCAGCCCGAGCTGCCGGCTGGTGCGCTGCGGAGAGCGTCCGCTGGGCCTGGCGAGAGTCGTCTGCATGACTCTCGCCCAGTCTTCTGCTCCGTGCCTCGGTCTTGACGGCGAGCGAACTCAGGCGTCGAGACCTTGGCTGCACGGTTTCCCGCAGGCGACCGTGCACTCGGTACTTCTCGCGAACGAGAAGCCGAGCCGGATCCTGGTTTAGCGGCAGAACCGCTAACACCAGGCGAAGAAGTACCAGCCGAAGCTGTTACTCCCGAGGGAACAGGAGGACCAGAGCAGAAGAGCCCCCCGAATCGCCGGAGCGAGACGGGCCCTTAGAAGGTCCCGAAGGAGCCTTCTTAGGGGGGAGGAGGCAACCTTCTTCTTCTTCGGCTTGGCAGCCTTAGAAAGTCGAAGGGGTAAGCAGGAGGCAGCAGACGACGAAGAAGACGATGAAGACGATGAAGACGACGACGATGGACAACCCCTTCCTCTTCTTCTTCTTCTTCGTCAGGGGCTTCACAGGACCGACGTCAGGTCTTCCATCCAGGACGGAGCCGGGGCAGTTGCCGAAGCAACAGGTGCCCGACTGCACCTGTCCGGAAGACCTGAGCCTGGAGCAGCACCACCACGAGCAGGAAAGACGACAGGAACAGGAGCAGGAACAGCAGGAACAACAGGAGCGTCAGCGACTGGAACAACGGGAGCAGCATGAGCGGCTGGCACAGCAACAGGTACGGCAAGTACGGCAGCAGCGTCAGGAGAGCCAAACGTCTTGTTGGCAGCTACCTGCATTCCTCGGTACAGGTTCGGCAAGTCTAAAGGAGAAGCTTTTAGGGCAGCGGAAGTCCGGGGTCAGCAACACAAAGAACCCAGGTGGAGGTGGGACGCCCCTCCTTGGCACGGCAGCGAGAGGCCTTTGGATCGCGACTATCGGTGTCACGGTCGTCGCATGTGGCGTGTAGACAAGTGCGGAGGGACAGCATACCCTGGAGTCGTAATAGTTGTAGTAGTAGTGGTCACCACACCATGCGTGACCACTGCCGACCCCGCCAACCGCTGGATTAGCCCCTGGATGCTCGGCACCCCCTGCAATCCCAGCGACTCCCACACCTGTCCCAGGTCGTCCTCACTGGAGGCACACCTGCGGAAGCAACAGTTGGGTTAGTTAGAGGGGTTCCCTCGCGCTTTGGGGGAAGACGAACCCCACCCAGAGCGGACGGAAGACCCCGAGTACAATTGCACATCCGGGTAGCGAGCGCCCTTCCTCCACACTCGACGGATCAAGTGAGGAGAAGGACTCCGCTACCCCCCCCACCCCCGCAGGGGAAGGCGCAAATCGTAAGGGGCTGACCATGGGCAAGAAGGAAGAACGAGGTATCCGTTACCAAAGGAGTCGCTGGAGAGCTTTCGACGACTCCTTTGTAGGCCTACGTCTCTTCCTGCCCTCGTACAGAACCCACTGCGCCCTCGGACCAATTAACACAGGTGACACAAGGTTCGGCTTGGGAGCATTCTCGCCCCTGACACCGTGTACACAATTCATGTGGATCTACATCACGAAGGAGCGAAATCCGCCGCAACTTACGCCCCTCCAGCCCGTGACAACACTCTACGGGCGACTGGGGGGCGCGGCGAAAGCTCCATCTCTTGATCCATATTCTTGGAATAATTAAGTAATAAAGAAATGAAAGTACAGTACTTACAATTCATTCCACTACCCAGACAAACCAGAAAGAGGGCTGATACAAAACCAAAGCATACGACAATAGCGGGCAGAGCGATGACGAACAACGTCTTGTCACACCACGGCCGAAAGCAAAAGTGGTTTGTTTACCTCCCAGTCGCACACCGACAAGCAGTTAACTACCATTCTCCCCTTGTTCGAAGCTTACGACTGTTCCAGCTGCCGCTAGCTACTTCCTATTGTTAAAGGACTGATGGTTTGTATTACGTATCGGAACAAATATCTGACACTTGGGGAGCCTGCAGTGAAGGCTACTACCTGGTCCTAAATCCTGAGTGTAATAAATTCATACTATAATATCCTTGCGACCTACTTGTTGCTTTCACCTTATTATCCTGGAAGAGTTAGTGGAAGAAATCTTAAAAATGAAATAACTACTCTTAGATCACTATAGTGTATATTCAAAGGGAAGATGGTCAAATATATATATATAATATACGAAAGGCTCAACTTACGATAAACTCGAGATACCAAAGCTGACACAAAAAATTTTACTGCTCTACATACGAAAAGTTTTCAAGATATGAAAGGTTTCTGAAAGTCCGAGATTCGCCCGATAACAATTTTGAAACTCGCGCCGCGCGCCGCCATCTTTAGTTCTAGTAGACTCACCACCATCCTCCTGCTCTCCCATTGGTTCCTGATGCTAGCCAAGCATGAGATCCTTCTCTCCTATTGGACAGCATCCCTCCCATCATGCAATCTTACGTGGGTGGCGTGCCTTCGCTCGGCCACTTCGCACCGAAGCTTTATCGTACACATGCGGCATTCGTTTGGTCCAACGATTTCGTTAGTGATTTCGTTGTGCTACTTATCGTGTTGTGAGAACCTAATTAGTATACGTTCTACAATACGTAACTTAATTACGTACAGTACATATTAGTCATGGGTTCCCAAGAAAGTTGCTGAAGTTCACAGAAAGAAGAGAATGCTTTCTATGGAGACAAAAATGGAGATAATAAAAAACAAAGTATGAAGCTGGCTTGCGGTTGAGTGTGATCGCTAAGGAATACGCCGAAATCCGTCGATGATAGGCACCATCCTTAAGCAGAAGGAAGCCATCAAAGCAGCTACACCTTCCAAGGGCGTGAACTATTTTGTCCAACAAGAGGAGCCATGTGCATAATGAAATGGAAAGGCTGCTTCTTGGATCGAGGACAAAGAAATCGATGGCGATACGATAACTGAGATGGCAATCTGCCAGAAGGCCAGCGCTATTTTCGGCGATTTGATTGCCCAAGCCGAAGACGACGGCGGAGAGGGGACATCAATGGCAACCCCAGTAGTTCAAGGCTTCTCATGGGTGGTTCGAAAAATTCCGTAAACGGACTGGCATCCATTCGGTGGTGAAGAAATTGAAATTACGTAAAGTATAAAAAGTAAAAAGAAATGTAAAAATCAAAAAAGACAAAATAAATTTTATTTTAAGTTTTTTGTAAAGTTAAGTGTTACAGTTTTGTTAATGCGTTTTGTAAAGTTTATTTTGTTTTTCTGACATTTTTTTATGTGTTTCGTAAAGTTAAGTGTACGTATCTGCCGTTTTGTCCTCCTCCTCCTCTGCCGCCACTTTCGGAGATAGCCTCACTCGAAAGGTAAGCTTCCACATTTTACGTTACAGTAATAATATTTCTTGTACACTAATATACCCACTTTATTTTACAGGTTTTTGCCTTTTTATTATTAAGTTACGTATTGAATGGGTTCAAAATTGTTGTAGTATTTCATTGTTTATAGGTCAATTTACCTTTATTATGAAATTTACTGGGGTGTTTTTGGAGGGCTTGGAACGGATTAGCCATTTTACATGTAAAATGTGGTCCAAGATAACGAAAACCTCAAGATACGAAAGGCGCCTCGGAACGGATTAATTTTCGTATCTCGAGGTACTACTGTATATATATATATATATATATATATATATATCTATATATATATATATATATATATATATATATATATAGTATATATATATATATATATATATATATATATATATATATACATATACAACTGTAAGCCTGACAATGCATACATCATTATAAGTACAATATTTCCTCAATCATTTGAAGATATTGCATATCTGCTACACTTCTCTTAATTCTGTTAGCCAAGCTTCTCTATTTTTTTACCTAACCATTCACAAAATGCCCTAAAAAAAAACAATCTGATTCATCCAAATACACAACAGGAAAATTAATAAATCAGACACTAGTTTTGATATTTATTAACAAAAGAGTATAAAGCTGAAAGTATCTATAGCAGTTATCTGTATCAAGATAGACACATGCATGGGTGCTCCTTGTGGCTCAATGATTTTCAGAAGACGGTTATCTAAATTTTAACATTGTGAAGAGCCATATGAAATTTTCAAGTTACATGTATGACTAGAAGGAAGAAATTCATGGTTCGCAAATTGTATTTTTTTTCTTTAATCATTACAGTTTTCTGCTGTAATAAAAAACCCAAATACATGACTGATTTGCAGTATACAGTGTACTGCAAATACAAATAACAAACCGAGGATAATACACCATCACACAAATGAAAAATGACTGGAAACAGTAATATCTGATAATTCTGTACTTCATAAATGCTGTCTTTGCTTTACATAGCTGAAGAAGAAGATTTTCACACTGCATAATGATTTCAAGGTACTGTATATGTAAGAATTAATATATTACAACACACTATCTACTTAAACGTAAAAACATGGCATGCTTACAGTCATTACTATCCTCAAGGTATGAATTTATTTCATCTATAAAAATCTAACAAGAACTCTTCAACTTTGAAGCCAAACTTTTGATACAGAATTAAAGCTGGGTTTGCAACAGACACATGAAGAGTTATGTCCTTCCCCATACATGTCTGAAAATAGAACATAATAATTATTTACTTTCAATTAGCTATATTAGTATAAGTATGCCTTATTTATACCTATTAATACATTGGATTTCTCACTGTAGTCACAGAATCCAGACAGAAAATAATAAGTATGTATAGTATATTATATATATACATACATCTTAAGTGGGGCCCCCTATGAAAGATTTCTAGATCTGCCACTGCTACCTTAACAATAACCTTTTTCTTATTAGGATGAAATTTTGATATTTGAAGTGTCAGAATTCAATGTACAAGGCTTTGCATTTCTTAAGTTAAAAGTGTCAGTGAATAAAAAACACCTAAAAGAAATTCCTCTTCTTATAATACAAATAACTAAGAGAAAATAGTATATAGAGTGAACACATAAGAACATAAGACAAAAATTATTCAAGTTAAGTACATTGACTTTTTTTATGTTTTGCTTTTCATTCTGAAGAAATTATGAACATGTACTTGTTAAATACTTATATAATTCCTCCTTGTTTCAGTAATATAGAACATATCATACAAACTACTAATTAACAGAAAATCTTTCTGGATTAAATCTGCAATTCTTCAGCTTCCCTTGTACTGACTTTGACCTCATTTTAAAATTTCTTTGCCTGAGCCCCATTAGAGCCTAGAGAGCCCACAATTTGCTTTTACTCATTGACTATTTTTCTTTTTCCCATTTTTTTACTTTTATTTATTGGTTAAGCTTGTTTGTATTTTATACTTCTTTTACCAAGGCTCTTGATTTTTCTCTCTTCCACAAATAAAGTTTGCTTAACATATTAGTTACCTACTGATATGGCTTTTCCATACAAATGAATGCTACATTGAATAACAAAATGACCACAAAATATAGAATGACTTACTAGGTTTCAAGGAAACATTTTTTATGAAACACAAAAACATAAAATACATAGTAGAGGGGAGACAATATTTTCTTTGTACTTGCCTGTATAAGATGGTACAATACAAAAGTAGCAATGCCAGCTCTCTGCCACTCAGGATGAACTAAAAGGAAGGACAGGTATGCTGTATTGAAATTTGTGTCAGGCACTAATATACCAAATCCAATAACCAGTTGACGGTACAGCACCACACAAGTGTGATCTGGATATTGAAGAACTTCAGACACTGTTAAAAGGAAAATTAGGTAAAATATAGTTACTATTTCATTAATACCATTTTTTTAATGTCATTGACACCACTAAAACCAATGAATGGCAGTAAAATGAGATGAACTACCTACTGCTAAAGGTGGGCAGGATATCAACCAAGAAGTAGTCCTTTATCTCACTTGTCCTAACACACCTTCTAACCCCAGCTTTGGCCTAGATGTGTGTACTTAAGGAGCCTGGGGGCTTGTAGGAAGAATAAGTTTGTTTCCATGGGATGTGCAAGAGTGCTTGGTAAGTTTTTGTGTTCACCTAACATTTTTAATGATGCCCACTGACTCCTTAGGAGGGAGACGAAAGTTCCATCGACTAGCAATAACTGCTGAATCTATATTACTTAACTATTCATAATTTTGCCAAAACCAATAAATCAAACATCTCATGCTCCTTTTTTAACCTTCGTAGAGATGGTTTAATTTTTTCAAGCCCCAATAATCTTTTTTTCATATTGGTAACAACAAATCTTTCTAGAGACCCCTTGCAATCTCGAAATGTGATTCAGTGACATCTCAGTATAATAATAATAACAATAATAATAATAATAGGATCCTATCCTTAAAGGCACAGCATTCGTAGTGTTGATCTTTGGAAAATCCTTCTCTTCCTAAAAGAAAAAGAAAATCTACCTGCAGCCACCAGCAAAAAGATGCTCCATTTCATGGAATGCTAGATCATCAAGCAGAAAATGTTGTGTCACAGAATAATACAGTGAAACTAACTGAAGTGGAGCTAAAGCAAGAGCTGGGTCCATGTCTGGGGGATTCTTCAGGAGACATAACAAGTAGATATACCAAACCTTTAACAGGGGTGAGCCGGTGCCAAAATAGCTACAATTAACACCATAAGCCCTTAAGGTGAAGGGATTCATGGAAAGTCTTGAGTGTAAATCTTGTCACTCATGAAATCCCACTCTTTGAAGAGGAGGACAGTATTGTATTCTTTTCTTCTCTTCTGACCTTCAGATGATAAAAAAGAGGGAGAGGATTGTGTTCTATGTATAGAAAACTTAATCTTCCTAATCTTATTCAAATTCTCTCTTTTGTTCAAAGATATTTGTAACATTCACCATTGGACTAGTCTGACCTATTGTCACTTTCTTCACTTGTGTCCCTGAATCACCATATGCGTTCAAAAGATTATAACTGTGAAGAGGAATAAGATGAAGAAAAAGAGAAAACTGAGATGCTTCAGTAGTCTATAATAAAACCACATTCATCTCTGGTAATGCTACTAGAACATGCTGATGAGAAAGAAAACTTGAGGTTACACAAATATTGCTATCATACTTTACCACAAACAATAATTAAATGGAAATAGTGCTATAATAACTGAGGGGATAACTATAAAAAAGTTACTCGAATACCAGGTGATTTGAGAGAAATTATATGAATGAGGCAGATGACAGGATAAAACATAATTGCATATGCAAACAACATGACAGGATATATTATAATTGCATATGCAAACAACATGACAAGATATATTATAATTGCATATGCAAACAACATACACATCTGCTGCTGATAAATAAGACTCAAGAAGGGAACGCTTTTCATAAGAGACAGGATGATTCCCCTGGAATAGAACATTTTACCTATCATCTGGTTATTGATCTGCTCATTTTTAGCTATTCGGTCTCTGCTGTAACAAGGTGTTTTCCAGATGTGTAACTAAGAGGTGATAAATCTGGACTGGCTGAAATACTTAATAAAAAATAGTAACTAGGTGTTCAGGCATCTGTCAATATTAGAAGACACCTTTTAAATTTCATATCCTTAACAAGACCAGAATCTATAATCCTTAAAAACACCGATTAATTACTAGTATATATGAATCAACATATCTAGACCCCTCTTAGCTAACATTCACATAAAATTTTTACAAATGCCCTATGCAAAATCTAAAACTTACAATCAATGCCTGGCCAAAAGAAATGTCGTGCCATTTGATTCATAGCTGGGATATGTTTTGGTGTCACATAACAGTAGTCTATTGGGTATCGAGGGGGTGGTGTCCAGTTTTCATCATTACGATTTGGATATTTAATAATCTCTTGCAATAGTCGAAGTTTGAGAGGTTCAGATTCATAATCTCTCATAATATACGGTTTCAAGTCCCTGAAACAAACATAAGAAAGATCATTATTTCATTTCATTTGTTAGACTGAACACCTATTCTTACAACTTAGAAATAATTTATGAAATTAAAGCAATGAAAAGTAAGGAATTATACTGGTATGATAAGATTAAATGACAAAAGTCAATATGATAAATCTCTAGGAAAGTGTGGCTAAGTATATCACTTATTCAATTTTTTCTAAGATGGCTTATTTGATATTGAAGATTCCATGAACTTGGGCATACACCATGACCAGTAATGATGGATTCAGCCATAGTTGCAGTGACTACTTTATCACTTCTCTGAATCAAATCTGCTTCCTTTACAAAGACACTCATCAGTAGCTGAAAAAGGGTTTACTGTCATCATGACCCAATTCCTTTTTATCATTTAAACTTTACTATACTTTATTCTGAAGAATTCTTTAATAGTTACCATAGTCAAATTAGCTGACAAGACTATACTTAAATGTTTTCATTAATATAATTTTTCACATCAAAACACAGCTTTAGCACGTAAATCAAACAAAACGGAAGGAAGAGGATACAGAATGAATATAATTCAACCTGTCATATACTATATTATTGGGTTATTCCTTTTTCACCCATTGTAGGTACAGAAAACAGCCACAAAATACACAACAGGATTCTGACATGAATCATTAAGTCTCTATAATATACTAGCATTATAAATAAAAAGGGATCTTATCAAAAAAAAAAAAGTTTCATTAAGTGAACTACAGAATGCTCTCATATGGTATTCACGAGCTCACTTTAAAAGCCTTCAAAACAAATATGATATTGTTAAACTACAATAAAGTTTTGTACATACTTACCTGGCAGATATATACTTAGCTATAGTCTCCGACGTTCCCGACAGAATTTCAAATCTCGTGGCACACGCGACAGGTAGGTCAGGTGGTCTACCTTACCCGCCGCTGGGTGGCGGGTGTATGAACCAATCTATCTCTCCAGCCAGATTTTCTCTTCCACCTGTCTCCTGAGGGGAGGCTGGGTGGGCCATTAGACGTATATATCTGCCAGGTAAGTATGTACAAAACTTTATTGTAGTTTAACAATATCATTTTTGTACATGAACTTCCCTGCCAGATATATACTTAGCTGATTGGCACCCTTGGTGGAGGGTAAGAGACAGCTAAAGTAATAAGGAGAGATAAGAAACAACTGATGTTGTAGGATATAAATAACCTTGGTTCTTACCTGTTCAGGCAGAAGACTTCATTGATACTGTCTGAGTCTGCGTTGCCTGGAGAGCTACAGCTAGGAAGTGACCTGATGCTGAAAGACTCTCGGATCTACCACTAGGATATATGATCCCTTTGTGTAGAATCCAAGTCGGATCCTGTTAAAGGGAGTTCGTCCCTAGCTTAACAGGTCTTAACCACTACTACTGCAAGGAGCCACACTCATCAGACCACCTAACCAAACTACTAAAGATTAGTATTACGACCTAAAGAGATGCCTTCATGCATCCTCTTTAAGGCAACCAACAACAACAAACACAAGACATAAGGGGAAAAAATTTATACTACTAAAAAGGATGAGTTCCAGCTCCCTGCCCCAGCACTGAATCCGCAGATACGTACGGGCCCAAGGCGAAGCATTTTTCGTAAGTGATTCTCACATCACGTAAGTAGTGGTTCGCGAACACTGACTGACATCTCCAGAACGTTTCTCCATCAGGTTCCGCACGGACATATTCTTGTTGAAAGCAAGAGAAGTTGCTATGGGCTCTTACTTCGTGGGCTTTCACTTTAAGAAGCCTAAGATGTTCTTCTCTGCAAGATCCGTGTGCTTCTTTGATGAGGCTTCTCAAGAAGAAGGACAATGCGTTCTTGCGAACAATGGACGAGTAGGGTCTTTTACTGAACACCACAGGACCTCTCGGTTTGCTTTCAGTTGCTCTTTTCTTCTAAGTTAGTATTTTACCATTCTCACTGGGAAGAGTTCTCTCGGGTTCTTCTCCTACCAAAGAAGATAACCCACGAATCTCGAAGTTCTTGGGCCATGGACTTGATGGTTTGTTTTCATTCTTCGCAAGAAAACCAGGAAGGAAAGAGCAAATGAGAGAGTCCTCCTTAAACCCACATTACCATCAATCGCCTGAAGCTCACTCTCTTTTGGTGGAAGCTAGAGCCATCAAAAACAGAGTCTTCCTAGTAAGGTCTCTGAATGAGGCTGAATTAGGGGGTTGGGTTCAAATCCTAGAGGTACCCCAAGGAATTGAAGGACTTAAAGATCCAAATTCCAGCTAGGTGTCCTTAGGAGACTGCATTTTCGTTGTATCAAAAGACCTAATAAGGTCATGTAGGTCCTTATCTTCCGATAAGTTGAGCCCCTGTGCCTGAAGACATTCGCCAACATGCTACGATAGCCTTTAATCGTCGAAACGACTAAGCTACATTCTTGTCTTAAGAATAAAAAGAAGTCTGCAATCTGATTCACATGGGGTACTGGAAGAGGAAACGTTATTCC
The DNA here is from genome assembly GCF_015104395.2 of Macrobrachium nipponense. NCBI lineage: Eukaryota > Metazoa > Arthropoda > Malacostraca > Decapoda > Palaemonidae > Macrobrachium > Macrobrachium nipponense. The sequence continues at coordinate 40,840,035 of NC_061093.1, forward strand.
TCTTGCACTATCTTCTGAAGACATCCCACTTCGACTGGTACACTCGTAAGGTGGAGACCTCCTAGCTCTAGCGATTGCCTTAGCAGCTCGCTGACGAAAAGCCTTTCGCTCTGACCAGTTTCTGAACAGTCTGAAGCCAGTCAGACTGAGAGCGGGGAGGTTTTTGTGGTACCTGTCGAAGTGGGGCTGTCTGAGTAGATCGCTCCTTAGGGGTGAAGCAATCTTATGGGTGAACAGTCCACCAGCCATTGTCCAGCACCCTCTGTGAACCAATCTTTGTGCTGGCCAAAGTGAGCTACAAAGTCATCCTCGCGGAATCTGACTCTGCGAACTTTTTTAAAGTGAAAACCCAGAATCTTGAAGGGGGGAAACGCGTATACGTCGAGTCCTTTCCAATCGAGTAGGAGAGCGTCTATCCCTATTGCTCCTGGATCCAAGATGGGCGAGCAATAAAGATCCAGTCTTTTGTTCTTTGAAGTTGCAAACAGGTCTAAGTGAGGCCTGCCCCACAACTTCCAAAGGCTCTGGCAAACATCTTGGTGCAGAGTCCACTCTGTGGGAAGGACCTGATCTTTCCTGCTGAGGAGATCTGTCCTTACATTTCCTTTCTCCCTGCACGAATCTGGTGAGAAGTTTTATCCCCCTTTCTTCTGTACCACAGAAGAAGATCTCTTGCTGTTTCGTACAGAGAGAAGGAATGCGTCCCCCCCTGTTTCCTGATGTATGCCAGAGCCGTGGTGTTGTCCGAGTTTATCTGCACAACTGCTCCTGTCACATCTGACTCGAACTCTTTCAGAGCAAGCCACACGGCTATTAGTTCTTTCCTGTTGATGTGCAGGAAGACTGGTCCCCCACCCAGGTTCCTGACACCTCCTTGGTTCCCAGAGTCGCCCCCCAACCTGTTTCCGACGCATCGGAGAACAACACCAGGTTGGGTTCTGGGATTGAGAGACAGTCCCTGCGAGAACTTGTTGGGATCCGCCCACCATGCTACCTCCTTCTTGATTTGATGAGAAATTGACAGGGAGAACTTCAAATCCTGAGAAGGACGACTCCAATTCGATGAAGAAAGAATTGGAGTGGTCTCAGGTGCAACCTTCCTAGGGAAACAAATTGCTCCAGTGAGGAGAGCGTCCCCAGCAGACTCATCCACTCCCTCACTGTGCATACTTCTTTCCCTAAGAAGGTTTTGTTACTTTTTCGAGTCCCCGGGCTATCCTCTCCTGTGACGGAAAAGCCCGAAAACTCAGAGAGTTCATCTGGATCCCCAGATAAACACACTCTTGAGCGGGAATCAGACTTGACTTCTGCAGATTGACCAGAAGTCCTAAGGAATAAGTCAAATCCAGGGTTTTTCTTCAAGTCCTTCAGACAACGCATCCTGGAATTGGCCCTTATAAGCCAATCGTCGATGGTAGAGCGAAATCCTCACCCCTTCTAGGTGAAGCCATTGTGCTACATTTCTCATGATGGCCGTTAAAGACTTGGGGGGCCGTCGAGAGGCCAAAAACACAGGGCCACTGAATTGGAAAATTCTTCCCCCCACCATCATGAATCTTAGAAACTTCCTCGAGGAAGGATGGATTGGTACGTGGAAGTAAGCGTCCTGTAAGCCCAAGGACACCATCCAGTCCCCTGGACGGAGTGCTGCTAACACCGAGGCAGTGGTCTCCATCGTGAACTTCTTCTTTTCGACGAAGAAGTTCAGGCGGTTACGTCCAACACCGGTCTCCATCTCCCCTGAGGATTTCGGAACTAGGAACAGGCGGTTGTAAAAGCCTGCCGAAGATGATCTGCCACTAGTTCGATCGCCTCCTTTTCCAGCATCTGATCTACTGCTAGTCGGAGGGCCTGATTCATGATGGGGTCCCTGTATCTGGCCGTCAACTCCCTCGGGGTATTCGTCAAGGGAGGCCTCGAAGAGAACGGGATGAGGTAGCCCTTCCTCAATATTGACAGGGTCCAGGCATCTGCGTCTTTCTGGGCCCAGACTCCTGCAAACTGTAAAAGCCTGGCGCTACAGTTGTCTGAAGGACTTGAGTCTTACTTGGGAGGGTTTGATTGACTTCGTAAAAGTCCTCCCTCTTCTATTTGGTTTCCGACCTCTGAACGAAGAGGATCTAGAGGTAGAAGCCCCTCGAAGGGTTCCTGAGAGGTCGGCTTTGCTTTCTTCGTCTTAGTCTGGAAGGCAGGACGCGGCTTCCTTGCAGACTGCGCTAGAAGGTCCTGCGTAGCTTTGGCAGAGAGAGCCTTCGATATGTCTTGAACCAGGTGTTTAGGAAACAGCTGCGCAGAGAGAGGAGCAAAAAGCAAAGACGATCTCTGTGCATGCGAGACAGACTTTGTTAAAAAGGAGCAAAATCTGATCTTTTCTTCAAGACCCCTGCCCCAAACAATGAAGCTATTTCGCTGGCCCCATCCCTCACCGATTTATCCTCCGGAGAAAACGGGTCCCGGTCCTGAGTTTTCTTGGCTAGGACTCCGAGGGACCAATCGAGAAAGTTGAAAACTTCCAAGACTCTAAAAATGCCTTTTAGAATGTGATCTATCTCATTCATGGCCCACGTAGTTTTGGCCGAATTCAAAGCTGATCTTCTAGTGGCGTCTACTAGTGCCGAAAAATCTGCGTCAGCTGAAGACGGAAGGCCCAGTCCCAAGGGTTCTCCTGTCTCATACCAAAATCCTGTCCGTCCGGAAAGCTTCGACGGAGGAAAGGCAAACATAGTTTTCCCCGCTTCTTTAATTCGCATCCATGAACCGAAAACTCTTGAGCGCTTTCTTCATAGAAAGGAGTCGGTTTCATTCTCACACACGAAGATCCTTTCGTTGCTTTCGCTGTGGAGAACAACGAGTGTGGAGAAGGAGGAGCAGTAGGGCTCAAAGACTCTCCGAACTCCTGAAGGAGAAGCTCTGTGATCTTCTTGTACGAAGAACTGCTGCCGATGTATTAGCTTCTTCCTCAGAGGCTTCCTGGTCTTCTTGAAGAGGAAGAACGAGGATGAGGAGAACGAGGAGTGAGGATCCTATGAGAATCCTTAGATGATTTCCTAGCTGGGGTACAGTGCGATGTAGGAGACAAACGTCTTGACTGAGGAGAAGAGTCCAAAGGAGAGCGGCGTACAGGAGAACGACGAGTTGTAATAGGACGCTTATCCGAAAATCGAAAATTGTCTCATCTCGCATTCCTTCCTAAACGAAGACAAACTCTTAACAGCAAAAGAGGAAGGACTCCCTTCCCTAGAAAGACCACGTCTATCCCTAGGGAGCTTACGAGAGGGAGAGCGCCTACTAAAATCCTGGCGCCGATCGTGAGGACGAGCGGCTACTAGGCGCCGAGCGCCTATCAGTCACGGGCGCTTAGGGGGAATCCTGGCGCCTACCAAGCGGAGAAACGTTGCTAAGATTAGGGCGCCTCTCAGGAGCAGGGCGCTTGAGAGGCTCTTGATGCCTACGAAGCGGAGAGTGGCTTGCTATGCTCCGAGCGCTTTAAACGGAACAGGGCGTTCGACGAGATCTTGGTCCTTACCAAGGGGAGAACGTCTGTAAGGCTCTGAGCGCCTAACAGAGGGGACCAATCAGGAGTAGGGAGCCTCGAGAACGAAGAGCGCCTACTAGGAGAACGAAGCAAACGAGGTTCAAGGCGCCTTTCTCCAGGAGAACAGCTACTAAAAGAAGGACGCCTACCAGGCGCAGGGCTCCTACTAGACTCTTAATGTCTTACAGGCGAGGAGCGAACTCCAGTGCTGAGCGCCTACAAGTCACGGTATCCGACGTCCGACGACAGTAGTCGGAAGGAGAAGCGCGCCTACTTTTCAGAAGGGCATTCCCTAGGTTCTCTGAGAAGGCGAGGAGAAGAACGACGGACGGGAGACGACGAAATAAGTCTTCCTTGACCTGAGCGACTCTCTCTTCTTGCACGAACTCTAGAAGGAAGGAGAAACAGAAGGGCGGAGCGTCTACCTGAGGCAGGAATCCGATCTGGGGAAATATTCTTCATAATCCCAATGAGCCGCCTATCCGACGATTGGCGCCTCGACACCTCCGAGAGGGAGCCACGGGAGTGGTGCTCTTGTGAAATCCTACGATGTGTAGAAGCATCCTCAAAAGAAGGAGATCGCCAATTACAAGGAGAGCGATCTTCCGACGAAAAGCGCCTCGATCTCTGATAGGGAGAGACAAATCCTTCCTTCTACGGGATCTCGATGCCAAGGAGTCCGCCAAGCTGTGATCTGAGCTTGTAGGCCCGCTAGCACTCAAGTAGGTGAGTCCACAGGATCTTCTTCGAAGCAAACCTCAGAGCGAGGAGCGGGAGAGAAGAGGGCGATCACAGGATCTCCTAGGCTTCTTTGCTTGCAAGGAAGCTACATCAGAAAAGTCTTCTGGGCTGGACGCTAAAGTACTGAAGGGAGCCTCCGTAGCCCTCTTCAACAGGCGGAAAAACACTGACGAAGAATATCCTTCTTCTTACGATCCAAGGCAGCCTGGAGCGAACTTCAGGATCTGCCGAGGGGACGCTCTGACCGGTGGGGGCTCTCCCTAGCCCTCCTGCGGCTTTCGACTTTCCTCCTCCACTGGAACTGGGAGTCTGGAAGAGGTCTAGGCCTGGAGGCACTAAGGAGCCGGTCAGATGCACCCTCCACATCACTGGGTACACTGCACTTATCATCACTGACACTCTTACTTGATCAGTACGAAGAGTCTTGTCTTCCTTAGTACACAAGGAAGCTTTTGAGGCCGCCGCCTCCGAAGACGAATCTATGGCTTCAGTGCGGGGAGCAGGAGCTGAGACCTGGGAGGAAGGTTCTAAAACTACATTAATGTTAGTTTCATTCTCATCATTCTCGACCTGCTCGAACTCCTGGAAGAGGCTTTACGTACCCTATCCCTTTTAAGTTTCCTAATAGAAGAAAGAGCCTTATATTCATCTTTGTTCAAAACCTCACATTCTTGACACGGGTTACTAAACGAACATTCATTCCCCCTACATTTAACACAGATAGTGTGAGGGTCAACCGCAGCTTTCGGTAACCTCACCTTACATCCATCAGTCAAACATACTCTAACAAAACGGAGGTTTTTGAAACAGAATCAAAATCAGACATTCTACAGGAAAATCCAGCGCAAAGTCAATAACAGTCCACAATCAGCGTATGCCAAGCCAAAATAGAGCGAATACGTCACCAAAAAGTCCAAATCAATCTCCAGGCAAGCGAGAAATGAAGAATCTATCGGAATGAAACGACAACAGTTGTTATCGCTTCAAGCGACAGAAAAAATCTGGCTGGAGAGATAGATTGGTTTCATACACCCGCCGCCCAGCGGCGGGTAAGGTAGACCACCTGACCTACCTGTCGCGTGTGCCGCGAGATTTGAAATTCCGTCGGGAACGTCGGAGACTATAGCTAAGTATATATCTGGCAGGGAAGTTAATGTACAAAACTGTGCATTGAATACGGAAGACAACTGATGTATGTATACTAATAGGTACAGCATTCTCAGAAGCTCATGTAATCCTATTTGAGTATAAAATAATTACTGAAATAATATATCAACTAAAGAGGAAAAACAATTCCATACAAAATCTGAGAAAGGAATATAATCATGTTACTCTGATTAGTTAACTAGTATACATGGAAATATATAGGTAGTAGCCAAAAGTAACTGCTAATCTATAGAAGTGATATAATTACCTAAGAGTGTAGGGACTGTGAATGAATGAAGGTGGTTCGTTTCCTGAACCAATAAGTTTTGTTAAAAAGCTTACATTCTTTTCCTCCAAACTATGATCTTCTTTAACAGATATCTGAAAAGAAATACAATAGGCAAAAATGAAAACTTAGAAGATAAAATTTCAACTTCTACTGATGGAAACCATTACTTTATATACTGCATTGCCTTTCTAATTTTAGTCTTAGCAAGGCCATTACAAGTTCATTTTATTCAGCTACTTTTGACAGTGGGTGATGTGGGAGGAGACAGAGCAAAAGGTAAAAAAATAAAGCATGGAAAATACAGTATAAAAGTACTATCACGTACTGTACATATAAAGCACCTACCCAGCCATACAATAACAAGAAAATTGAAAATTATATACAGAAACTGTCTACTATGCATAGCATCAGAAACTGTATAGTATGCATAGTTTAAGTGGAGCATGACACATCAGATAACAATGAAACTCTTATCATGAACATGAAACAAACTTTTCCAATTTTTACAATGGTATATTTTGACACAAATATATGTTTTTCCCTGCAGTATGTAAAATTACCAAATCCTATGCTACAAATTACCTGTTTGTTCCGACACGGCATCAACCTTCGGTCCCCTTTACAATAGGACGGTACTATGCGGCAGCTGGATAGGTCGTAAGCTTTCGAACAAGGGGTTCGGTAGTTACCTGCTTGTCCGACAGGCCAAGCAGCGCAGCCGCGCGACCGGGAGGTAAACAAATCACTTTTGCTTTCGGCCTGCTGGCGCGTAGACGTGTATCATCGCTCTCTGCCCCGCTTCATCGTCGTTGCTTTCGCGGATGGTTGTGTTTTCTTTTTCTATTTATCTAGTGAAACTGAATTGTAAGTACAATCATTTATATTTATTTCCATGAATTCAATTGTGAATTAAAGGATCTTGGTTTTTCCACGCCCTCCGATTACCCGAGTGCCTGGGACTGAAGGGCGTAAGTGCGGGGGAATTCATTTTTCCCAGGAATGATCCTCGTATTGTGTATGCCTCCGGTGCCGAGGGCGGGAGAGCGCTCGCTCCGAGCTTATATTTTGGTTGGAAATGTGTAGATGAAAATCGTAAGTGCCCTTTTCATTTATATTTTTGACCTGTATGCTCGTTGCCGAGCGAATGCGCTCGGCACGAAAACTTATTCTGTATGGAAGAATCGCAATCGCATGTACAGTATTCTTTTCATGTTCTATATTTATTTTGATTGTAGCAATACTCATTTTGGATCAGTTTCCGCTCTTACCCGGAAATTGATCCTTTCCCCTTTTTATTGAATGAAGTGAAATCGCAAGTGCAGTTCTTTGTTTTTTCATTTTCATATTTTTATTGAGATTGCATTATTTACTTGGATCAATGTTTCCGCTATTTCCCGGGAATTGATCCTTCCCTTTTTTATTTTGTATTGAATGAAATCGCAAGCGCAGTATTCTTTTCATTTTTCATATATATTTTGATTGCATCAATTCATTATGGATCAAGGTTTCCGTTCATAATCGGGAATGGATCCTTTTACCCTTGCGCTCGGTACCGAGGGCGCAAATGCGCTCGCTCCGAGCCCTTATTCATTGTGAAGTGAATCGTAATGCAAGATTCTTTTTCATGTTATTCCTTTTATTATTGATTGCATCAATATTATTTTGGTTCAAGTTCCGCTCAGTCAGGGAATTGATCCTTATGCCCTTGCATTCGGTGCCGAGGGCACGATTGCTCTCGGGCTCTTATTATTATTGTTGGGTACATGGGTGCTGTGCGGGGGTGGGGAACGAGAATCCCCCCCCCCCCCCCCCCACCCCCCCCCCCCCCCGCTCAGCTCCCACAGATGGCCCTTTCCCCTTCGGGGGGGGGGGAGGTTATCTGGTTCTTCTCCTCGCCCGATCCGTCGAGCGCGGGGGAGGGCGCTCGGTGCCCGATGACAATTGTATTCGGGGTCTTCCGCTCGTTATTTCCCGCAGGTGCTATTGCCACGAGGTGGAACCTTGGTGAGGTATGGGCGTCCTTCGATTGGCAGGGCGTGCTAGTGTCCTAGGGGCGGCGGTTCTATGTCTGGGGCCTGCTGCGGTCACCCATGGAGTGGTGACCACGACAACGATATCGACTCCAGGTGACAACGTCCCTCCTCACCCTGGTGTACTCGCCTCACGTGGTAACAGTCTTGCCTACAGCCGCTGTGAGTGCCGTTCGCCGTACAGAGAGGGGGGCGTGCCGCCGCCACTCGTGGTTGCAGCGCTGCCGCGACCACACTTCCGCTGCCCTAGAGCTCTCCCCTGGACCTGCCGCCAGTACCAGGATGTTGCTGGCTGCTGCTCCAACCTCCTGTGTTTCCGGTGCTGCCTGCCGTACCTGCCGATTCTGTACTGACTGTCCATGCAGTTTGCTGCACTGGCTGTCCCTTGCCGTTGCTGCGCTGGCTGTCCCTGCCGATGCGTGCTGGCTGTGCCTGCTGTTCCTGAGATGCCCATACCTGCTGACATCGTCCCTGTTCGTGGTGGTACTACCCAGACTTTGGTCTGTCTGTACAGGTGCGTCCGGGCCCTGTGGCTTCGGCTACAGCAGCCCGGCTCCGCCCTGGATGGCAGATCTTACATCTGTCTGAGGAAGCTGACAAGAAGAAGAGGAGGAACGTCGCCACTTGCATCTTCTTCATCATCGTCGTCGGCTGCCGCACCCTCTTCCCCTTCGACTTCTAAGGCTTCACAGCCGAGGAAGAAGAAGGTTGCCTCCTCCCTCCTAAGAAGTCTCCCTCGGGAGCTTCTCGGGACCCGTCTCACCTCGGTGGGACGGGAGGGTTCCTTCCGCTGGTCCTCCTGCTCCTTCGGGAGCGGGTGGCCCGTCTCTTCCGCAGGAAGAAGACTACGGGGACTAGAGGTGGTACGGCTACACGGTACTGGTCCTCGCCTGGTGTCAGTGGTTCTGCCACTGCATCAGGGTTCGTCTCGGCCTCTCGTTCGCGGGTAGGTACCGAGTGTACGGTCGCTACCAGCGACCGTGCAGCCAGGAACCAGACTGGGTGACAGCGCTCACGCGACTCTCACCAGACCACTCTCGCGCGACCAGCTGGCTACCCGGCGGGATGACGTGACGGTCCACGACCCGCCACGGGCTGAGGCTGGGAAGAGTCCCCCCCGTTCGCCGGTGCCAGCCACGGCTGGAACCAGCGACGTGACGTGCCGTGAGGACAAGCACCGGTCTCACTGTGACAGTGGAGCCTGCAGGTCGCCTGACCGTCGCTCTCCAACAGAGAGCGATCGGGTACGGCAACCAGCACCAGCTCTTCTGACACTCGAGATCGGGGCCGCTGTGCTCAGTCCAGCCGTTCTCCACAGCGAGACGGTTCGACCAGGCCTGCAGCTCGATCGCCACCGCGGGTTGACGATCGCCTGCAGCCCTCCAAGCCTGCTGGTTCTGCCAGCAAGCGAGGAGGGAGCGTCAGGTCTGCCTCTCCCGTACCTTCAACCTCCTCGGGTTACACCGGGAGGAGCGAGGTATTGGAGAGTGATCGTGAGGGGTGCGCCCCTCATGATCCCCACCACGACGCCCTACGTGCCAGGCACGGTTCTTGGACCGGCCAGGACGTATGCGCAAGTGGATGGAGAAGACCGAGAGGGCTGTCGCTGTTCCCCTTCTTAGGAGGAAGGTTCTCGGAATATGCTCTGACTCGGAATATGCTCGGAAGATGCTGTGACTTCCGAGATCCAGAGGAACTTTGCCGAGGTTATGGCGCTGATCGTCAGCACAACGACCTCGGGGAAGGAATCGCCGCTCCCACCAGCAGAGCCACGTCTCGTTTTGGGGCCCGAGATGGGAACCCAAATCGACGGTGGGTCTGCCGCGATCGGAGCTTGCCGACTGTGTTGAACCAGGTAGTCTCTCGTCTCCGGACAAGAAGGCTCTCTCAGTTCTGCCGGTCGAACAAGCTACTTCACCTCCTCTACTGCGACAGAGGCGTTTCTACGTGTCTTCGGACACCGTATTTGAATACCCCTTCGGTCCTCCTGAGAGGTTTCGACCTCGACGAGGACTGGAATGAGTCGGAGGACGGTATCGGCTCTCTCCTGTCAGGTGTCGATCAGCCCCACCCAGACGACGTTCACAGTGGCGGCAGACCCTTACCTACAGTATGAGTTCGTAACCCTCCTCGGGAAAACGTTTTTCTCCTGACGATACGTTTTCCCAGGCTCTGAGAGGCCATCGCCGTAAGGCGATGGCTGCTCCTTTCTTCTTCCAACTGCTAGTTCCGCTGGGAAGGCGAGCCAGTATCCAATTCCTCCCCCTTCCCTCCCTCTCTCCTTACGGCTACGAGGGAAAGGGGAGGGATCCTACAGAGATTTCTCTGTAAGATCCCACGTTAGGGGCTGCGCTACCGGGGGGACCTTCGGGTCCACCTGACGTAAGCCCCCACGGTCGTTGAGGAGGGATCCTGCCCCCTTTCTCGATTTCTACGGGAATCGAGAGGACCACCACCGATATCGTTTGACGAATTCGGTTGGGGGGTTTATTGCAGCAGGAGTGCTTAGAATTCTACGGAATTTCTAGCGCCACTCAGAGTGTTCGAGTTTTTTAAGATCTCCAAACACTTAGGCGAGACCACGGTCCAAAGTGAGCGAGAATCCCCGATAATTGTTACACGATAATCGGGAACCTCGCTTATGCTCGAATTCCTGTAATTTCTAGCATTTGGAAGAAGACTGCTGCTGAAAGAAGAGTATCTCACAGTAGGCGATTAACCTGGAATAGAGAAGAACGGACGGGAACTTCCAGTTTGGCTTGAACTATCGTCTTCGGTATTCTGTTCACCATTGAAGCTTTCTTTTGGGTTTGGGAAAGACTTCTCCTTCACTCTCTTGACTAGAGAACGAAGGCGGGTCGATCTCCAATTCTTATTCTCATTCCTTGAGGGGAAAAGAATTTAGGATGGAGGTCGTGGTACAGAATCTACAAATATACTACGTATATTACCCTCGCGACATGATTCTTTTAAACAGTTGAATTGTCCGGGGGGTAGGCGCATACCGTAGTTAACTCTACGGTTTTGTGACCGAGACGAATTGTATCTTAATTGAACTGCAACTAGGGGTTGCCTGCAACCTCCCAGCAGTTATCAGTTTCGATTTTAGATACTTGGTATTGTCACGACAACACCAAATCAGCTTTTGTATTACCAAAATCCGTTTCGTTTAAATATAAATTGCTCGAGCGTATTCTTTATGCCTCGATGGTTCTAGCCGAACGCATTCCTTCGTGGAAGGGATTAACTGGCAACTCAGATGACGAGTCACCGAGAGCTACTGCGTATTGAACTGCCTGATAGCAGCTCAGTATCAGCTAGGTCTCCGAGATGCACGGTCGGTCACGTCTCTCTCTCCCCTGGTTTGATTGACTACCGAACCGTATCTCTACCAACAATCATGGACTTAGGTCTCTGATTAACGGGGATTCTCGCAATAATGAAGGACCATCTACTGCTGTGACGCTCGAGTGCATCGCCTTCGAAATTGCGAGAATTTTCAACAGAGATATCTCTTGGACTCTTTCATCTTTCTGTTTACCGCACGGTAACAGAAGTTCTGTACTAGTTCTCACGCTGCATCGCACCGCGATAATGCGAATGATTTTTGCAGACATCTGAGTTGTCTTCAAATATCTCGTATTCGTAGGTGTGCAATTATTCATTGTTCGACCCCGAATTAACAGATGTGTCAGAAGACATCGCCTACTCTCCGACCTGACAGCTCACTTACTTCCAAAATGTTCAGCCCATGAGAAGCAGTTCTTCAGGCGAGTATTTCCCTGTGTCTTCATTACTGAAAAGCGCTCCGCTTTTATTGCAACTACGATCCTCACCGGACAGCAATGAATAGCGGTTAGCGTTCTCAGTCTTTGTAGCACAGGTTCAGAATCTTGAGAATCCTTCTCTCGGTTCAGCTGTGAAGACGTATAGGTTTGCATTTTCTGTACACCTTCGTCTTCAACGACACATAGTGTTGTTTCTCCTTAGCTGAGAATCAGTCTATACTATGAGATATCTTGCCATCAGGGACCTCGGTCACTAGAAGGCAATTGACTTTCGCCTGTTGGGCACATGCCTTAAGAGAATCATCACCTCGCCTTCTGGCATCGGTGACGAACAAAAGTTATTTGTTTAGTCTCTTGGCATAACCCTTTTAAGGCGAAGGTCACGTGACTTGCTCGTGTGCTTGGACAACTTTGCCTCCTACAGAACGCAGTCAGTCGGCAGCTGTCAGAGCGCCCAAGTCAGTACGAACTTCGCTGTGGACTTAGCGGTTGTTCCATAACAGTCTTTTCTTCGTCCTAACGGCTTGTCACAGTACCCATACCATCGACACCCACCATTGAGTGTCGGTGTCCTATCCACTACGAGAAGAACTTCACTGCATGGGATAGGAGAATGTGAGACACTTCGCTGCAGACGGATAGACCAGTTATGGGTACAGGATATCACCGAAGTCGAAGAGGGATAGGTCATACGACCATTCCCTTCTTTTCCTCTGAGGTAATTGCATGACTTTTCCTGCGAAGTCAAGCATCCAGGGGATGGGGATCCATGACGCTCGTTTCGTACCGACTTCGTAGCGAAGACATCAGAACCCTTCAAAGGTTCCTGACGATCGGTTAGAGTCCTTCACAATCCCTCCCTAATGGACTTTCCCCACCGCCTTCGATGCGAAGGAGATGCTGCTTTGTCCTGTGAAAGTGCGACCGCGCTTTCTGAAGAAACTCGACATCCCAGGCTGAGTGTTGAAGACTCTTCGTCAGCACCAAGATGACCTAGAAGTACCACTCCCTCGATTACACAAGAACTTCTCCGTGGCGCAGGTACTGAAGGCAGGGTCTGGTACAACCAGACCACTGGGACCTCCTTCTACCTTTTGGATATTGCCCACAGGTCCTTGGATCGTTTTCCTTGGGACCCTGGTGGCTGCTAACACGTTGTGTAGCTAACCCAGACCCTAGCAGGCTGAACAGCATCGAGTCCTGGTGTGACTGTAAGAATAGATAAGTGAATGAGAGAGTGACGCGTTCTCTTCCTATCTTTTTTCTCCCCCTCTACCTGTGGGTAGAGGGATACGGTCATCACCTGCTGGATAAGGACGAGATGAAGGTGAGCTACTCGACAGAGCCCCATCCTATCCCTTTCACTAGGGATGGGAGCGAATATCCACCACTTCCTCACAAGGGGGGGGAGTGGATGCCAACAAGAGACAATCCATAACTTTATGTTGCCTCTTGCAAATAGGAACTTGTTCTTGTTTGCTGGTACGAAGAGATACGCTTGCCTCTCTCTTAATACTTGGTCCAGAGGTCTGACCATTGATCCTGCGGTGCAGACCCCGATCAATCGGACAGAGGCTTGGATCCCTCCCTTGCTCTTACGACCAGGGAGCATTCCAAGGTTGGGCGAAACACCAGTCTGTTCACAAAAGACTCAGATTCCTCCCACAAGAAGTGAGCTCCTATTGTAAAAGGACCGAAGGTTTGTATGCCGTGTCGGAACAAATGACAATTGTGTCCAAAATTGCATTTTCCTAACTATACAAACCTGAGGTCCTTTACACATAGTCCCACCTCATGCCACCCCCTCACTCTGCAGTTTTTGCTTGGGCCAAAAGCAAAAGTGATTGTTTACCTCCCAGTCGCGCGCGCGCGCCTGTCGGACAAGCCAGATAACTACCGAACCCCTTGTCGAAAGCTTACGACCTATCCAGCTGCCGCTAGTACCTTCCTATTGTAAAAGGACCTCAGGTTTGTATATAGTTAGGACAAATGCAATTTTGGACAAATTGTCATTTTACCAACAGCATAACGAATAATAGTTAAAAACTTGTTTGATTTTGTAAAGCTAAATTTCTAAATAAATAAGGAATTAAAAAGCCCAAGACAGAAGAACAGGGGAAGCAGAAAGCACTGGGGGATCTGGGGTTCATGCATCTCCAGCCCTGATGTAGACTTCAATTCTGAAAAGGTCATTAAGTGCATAATTTTTCTGAATAAATTTTGTTTCCTAAAACTTCTAATAAGGAAATGATTAATTACAAAGTGCCCACCAACATTTCTGATTATTTTAAAACTTATTGCAGTGGCATCTTGTCTCAGAATGTGTATATATCACTATCTTGAGTAATTAAAGTGTTGAAAGTTTTAAATTTATCAGATAGCATTTTTAATACAAAAAGAAGTTTCACTTCAAAAATAAACTATAAAAAAAATGGCACATGATAAACTATATTATAATGTGGCTATATTTTTCTAATGTACCTTTATGAAGCATCAGCATGAATAATTTTTTTGAACAAACACAAAATTCAGGAATTACAAAAGTATATATCTGAAAATATAATTAATTTTTCATAGACAAACCAACTACTGTACTTTATATAGGCTTAATCTGTGGTAGTGTCTGGTAATTACTACTACTGCAGATTAATATAATGTAAATCAACGGATTTGCACTGATGCAATTATAATTTCCTAAGTATGAAATTAATTTTTTTACTCAAGCAATCTCATTAGGTTATGTTAGCCTCTAGATGCTAAAGCAGATTAAAATAATGTAAAATAATTGTATTGTTTTGAAGCACTATAATTTCTAAATGATGCAAAAGCATTGCATACAAACAATCTGTATAGTTCTTTAAAAACATGATATTGTTATGATACAATAAAGTTTCATACATACTTACCTGGCGGATGATATACTTAGCTAAGACTCCGTCGTCCCCGACAGAAATTCAAATTTGCGCCACTCGCTACAGGTAGGTCAGGTGATCTACCGGCCTGCCCTGGGCGCAGGACTAGGAAACCATTCCCGTTTTCTATCATATTTTCTCTCTTCCACCTGTCTCCTGCGGGGAGGCTGGGTGGGCCATAATCGTATATATCTGCCAGGTAAGTATCGTATGAAACTTTATTGTATCATAACAATATCATTTTTCATACAATCAACTTACCTGTCAGATATATACATAGCTGATTGGCACCCTTTGGTGGAGGGTAAGAGACAGCTACTTCTGGAATAGACAGGTAAACAACATATGTTGTAGGTATAAATAAAACCTTGGTTCCTACCTGATAGGTGGTAGACTTCGTGGGTGTTGCCCAGTAGTCTGCATCACCTCAAGAAACTTTAGCGAGATATATGATCTATGGCCAAGAGTTCTTGTGGTCTGCCGATGGGGTCTTATCCGCTTACTCGCAGAGCCTGAAAGGACTTTGTCAATGGGTGCTGATCCACTTTATATGACAATACATTATGAAGGAGCATACAACCAATCCCGACCACCTGATCCTAACCACATGTTAGTAATAAAAAAAATTGTTCCGAGTTATCCCCCGAACTCTTCACAACAACCATAACTAAAAAAAAAACACAATACGCACATATGTATACATAAATTTAAAAAAAAATTTTTATACTCATCTAATAAGATATCACAAGAGTTTCTTACTGAACAACAGTGACTGGCCGCCAGTGCGACACCAAGCCCTTTTTGTTAGAAGAGACTCTAGAACATATCTAAAAAGAAGGTAAGTATATACTTAAGGATTGGTGTTGGCTCCCATACCAGGATCGTATCCGCAGACACGAAAGGACCTAGAGAAAAACATTTCTCATAGGTCACACGAACGTCTCTCAAGTAATGAGATGCAAATACTGAGTTGCATCTCCAAAATGTCGTATCCAAGATGTTTTTAAGTGACATACTTCTTGAAACAAGAGAGATGTCGCTACTGCTCTCACTTCATGAGCTTTCACTCTCAAACAGTCGAAACTCTTCGTCAGGACAGATCTTATGCGCGTCTGTATGACGCTTCTCACAAAGAATGCAAGAGTATTCTTGGACATCAGTCTTGTGGGATCTTTTACGCGCACCAAAGACCTTGTCTAGAGCCCCCCATCTGGTGTTTTCTCTGAAGGTAGAACTTTAGAGCTCTTACAGGACATAGAGACCTCTCTGCTTCTGCCTACGAGACCTATAAGCCTTTAACCTCGAAGGACTTAGGCCAGGGATTCGTGGGATTTTCGTTTTTAGCTAAAAACAAGGTTTAAACGAGCAAATAGCTGAGTCCCCTTGAATCCTACTCTATCCTCCAGAGCATGTAATTCACTAATTCTCTTTGCTGTAGCTAAAGATAATAGGAATAAGCATTTCCTAGTGATGTCTCGAATGACGCCAGATGAGGAGGTTCGAACCTTTCGGATGACAGGAACTTGAGTACTACATCTAGGTTCCAGTTAGGAGGAACCGGTTCCTTAGACTTCGTAGTCTCAAAGGATCTTATGAGATCGTGGAGATCCTTGTTATCTGCCAGATCTAATCCTCTATTCCTGAAGATGCCGAAAGCATACTTCTGTATCCCTTTATTGTGGATACAGATAGATGAGATTCTTCTCTCAGGAACAGCAGGAAATCAGCAATTCCGCTACAGAGGTAGTGGAGGAGGACAAAACTTCTTAGATTTGCACCACCTTCTAAAAAAACTCCCACTTTGAATGATATAACTTGTCTAGTGGAGGCTCTGCGGGCTCTCACGATCGCGCTTGCAACTTTACGAGAAAACCCTCTCGCTCTGACGAGTCTTTCGATAGTCGAAAGGCAGTCAGAGCGAGAGCGGGGAGGTTTTGATGATACCTGTGGAAGTGTGGTTGTTTAAGAAGATCCATCCTTCTTGGGAGGGATCTGGGAAAATCTACCATCCACTCCACCACCTCCGTGAACCAATCTTGTGCCGGCCAAAAAAGGGGCTATCAATGTCATCCTCGTCGGCTTGGGCTATCAATGTCATCCTCGTCCCTTAGAAGCCACAAATTTTTTCAGAACTAGTCCAGGATTTTGAAAGGAGGAAAAGCGTAGACGTCTACATGAGACCAGTCTAGTAGGAAGGCGTCGACTATCAGAGCTCTGGGGTCTTCCACGACCGAGCAAAAGACTCCAGCCTTTTGGAGAGGAACGTGGCGAAGAGATACACATGAGGGGTCCCCCAAAGAGACCAGAGATCTTGACACACATCTTTGTGTAGGGTCCAATCTGTGTGAAAGACCTGGTTCCTCCTGCTGAGTCTGTCCGCCCTTACATTCCTTTCTCCCTGAATGACCTTGTAAGCAGGGAGATGTTCCTCTGGGACGTCCAAAGCAGAAGATCTCTTGCCAAGTTCGTAGAGGAACAAGGAGTGAGTCCCTCCTTGTTTCCGAATGTAGGCAAGTGCTGTGGTGTTGTCCACATTTACTTGAACTACTTTGTTTGACACAAGAGGTTCTAGACTCTTCAGAGCCAGGTGTACGGCGAAGAGCTCTTTGCAGTTTATGTGCCAAGACACCTGCACTGCTTCCTAGGTGCCTGACACTTCCTTCGAGCCTAATGTTGCTCCCCAAAACCGTTCTCCGACGCGTCGGAGTACACTAGGCTAGGCTTGGGTTCTGGATTTTCAGGGAGATTCCCTTGTTCTCCTTCAGAGGGGGCAACCACCATTCCAAGTGCGGTCTCATCTCCACGGAATGGGAAAGGCGTCTGAAAGATGTCCGGTCTTCCAACTCCAAGACCTCTTGAGGAAGAATTGAATGGACGTAAAGAAGTCTTCCTAGTGGGAAGAACTGTTCGAGCGAGGAAAGGGTCCCTAGAAGGCTCAGCCATTCCCTCGCCGAAGTCTGTTCCTTCCCTAAGAAGAGAGAGACTTTCTGCAAGCCTTTTGCGATTCTCTCTTGCGAAGGAAATACTCGAAAACCCCGAGAATCCATCTGAATCCCCAGATAGACTAAGTTCTGTCTGGGGGTCAGCTGTGCTTCTCGAGGTTTACGAGTAATCCCAACGATCGATCAGGTTTAGTGTCAAAGTAAGGTCCTCCAAACACTGTCTCTCTGATCCGGCCCTGATGAGCCAGTCGTCCAGATACAGAGAGATATTTACACCTTTGAGGTGAAGAAACCGCCTCGCCACATTCTTCATCAGGCCTTTGTGAAGACCTGAGGAGCTGTGGAAAGGCGAAACACAAGGCTCTGAACTGAAAGATCCTTCCTCCCGTCATGAAACGGAGGTACTTCTTCGATGAAGGGTGGGATCGGGACGTGAAAATAGGCGTCCTGGAGATCCAGAGACACCATCCAATCTCCTTGGCGCATAGCCGCAAGGACTGAGGCTGAAGTCTCCATAGAGAACTTCTCCTTCTGAACAAATTTGTTCAGAGCGCTGACGTCTAGTACCGGCCTCCAGCCCCCCCCGAGGCCTTCGCAACCAGAAAAAGGCGATTGTAAAACCCCAGAGTTTTGATCCAGTACTAGTTCTATGCAGCACAGGATCCTTGTACTTGGCTGACAGTTTCCCGCGGAGTTGAAGTCAGGGGAGGACTGTCCAGGAAAGGGATAAGATATCCTTTCCTTATCACAGACATTGATGAGGCGTCTGTGTTGATACGTGCCCAGGACTCCACAAAATCCCAGGAGCCTGGCACCTACTGGTGTTTGGAGAAGAGAAGCATCACTTTCCCTTCTTAAAGGGACGGAAGGCAGACCTACCTCTCTTCTCAGGAGCCTTCTTTCTTGAGGTTGCTCTGGAGGTAGGGCCACCCTCGAAAGGGCTGAACCGACGTACTCGGTCCTTTCTTTTCCACCGCAGTCGCAGGTCTCTTCTTCCTTGATGACTGGGTAAGAAGGTCTTGAGTCGCCTTCTCAGTTAATGAACGAGAAATGTCTTTTACTAACTGAGAAGGAAACAAAAAGTCCGATAATGGAGAGTACAACAGCGCTGCCCTTTGAGAGTGGGAGACTGCTTTAGTCAAAAAAGCACTGAAGACTGTCCTCTTCTTAAGAAGTCCCGCTCTAAATAAGAGATCTCAAACGAGCCATCCTGTACCACCTTGTCGATACATGACAGAATACACAGGAGAACTTCTGGGTCGAGTCCTTCTGAATCATGGGCTTCTAGGACATCAACCCAAGGGACCAATCTAAGAAGTTGAAAACTTCTAATACATGGAAGAGTCCCTTGAGAGATGATCCAGCTCTGAAAATGCCCCAAGTCACACGGGCAGAGTTCAATCCTTGCCTTCTTGACGCATCGACTAAAGTCGAAAGTCCGCTTCCGCGAAGACGGAAGAGAAATACCCATATTCTCTCCCATCTGATAACAAATGCCTCGTTTACCAGCGAGTCTCGCTGGGGGCATGCAGAAGACCGTTCTGACCAACTCCTTCTTCGAATCCATCCACGAATTCAAAGACTGAAGAGCCCTCTTCATAGAAATGGTGGGCTTCATTCTTAGAAAGATGAAGACTCCTTTGCCTTTGCGCTCGAGAACAGAGAGCGCGGAGAAGGAGGAGCGGCAGGGGTTAAAGCGTCTCCGTATTCTTCAAGAAGCAGGGCTGTCAAGAACTTTTTAGCTTGATAGTCCTTCTCTTCCACGATACTGTCTTCCGAGTTTTCCTCCAACTCGGGGTTCTAGAGGAGACTCCGTAGACAAATCAGGACGTCTTTCCCCTGGGGGAGACAAACTCCTGATAGGAGAGGGACTAAGGGAATGATAATCCCTCCTCTTCAAAGTTTGAGCTTTGTGAGAAGCTTCCCTCTTGGCTGGCGCCAAAAGCCTAGGCTTCTCCCCATAAAAGGATGACGCCTCGCGCTTGGATGACGCCTCTCGTCCGCCGAGCGTCCTGGTTGATGCCTCGCGCTTGGCTGACTCCTGACGTCTGGATGATGCCTCGCGCCTGGAAGACGTCTTGCTCTCAACTGGCGTCTGGCTGGCGCCAAAACCTTGGCTGGCGCCTCGCGCTTATATGACGCTCTGTATGACACCTCACGTCTATCTGGTGTCACGTCTCTGAAATATGGCTCTCTCGATCTCGATCTAGAAGCAAAACTTCTTCAGCATGTTTGGAAGACGAAGCTTCATGTCTGAAAGACGCCTCGCGTTTGGCAGGAGAGAGAGGACGAGACTTTTTGATTGGAAGAGAAACGTCCTTCTTATGAAGAGGATCTCTCGCCAAAAACTCCCACCAATGAGGCTAGCTGTTCTTGTACAGCAAGGAGAATTTTCTAGAAGCTTCTCCCACGTCATCTTCAATGGGGGAGAAGTCGAAGGCAAGCGGTCCGCTACGTCCATGTAGGGAGACGTTGACGCAACCTTCGCCTTTTTGATAGAAGAGGGAGCTTCATCTGAGAAGCGCTCCGGGCTTGAATTCAAATCAGGTTCTCAAATCCAAATGCCGTTTCAGTAGCTAGAAAGGTCGAATCCTTCCACCCTCGTTTAGGTGAAGGAGAACCAGATGACGAGAAACACTCTCGCCGGACGCTTTTTCTATAGCGGCCCTGAGCAGCCTGAAGCGAAACAGAGCCTGCTGAAGGGACGTCTGACCGTTGGGGATTCCCCACGACCTCCTTAAGGCTTTCGACTTTCCTTCTCCTCTGGGCATGGAGCTTGGAAGAGGTCTAGGCCTGGGAGCGTCGCTAGGGACGATCAAACGCCCCCCTCCACAACACTGGGAGCACTCACTTCACTGAACATTTCACTTTCACTATCCTTACCTTGTAAGACCGCCATTTTGGGACTTCATCTTATCGATAGTAGCCTTCAGATCGGCGATTTCAGAGGCCAATTCTGAAAGTAAAGCTTGTGAATTCGACATAGAGGGAGAATCAAAATCATCAAGGTTAGATATAGGGTCAATAAAAGGCTCAATAGGCCTTGTACTCACTCTCTTCAAAACATCTAACCCCTATCCCTCTCTAACTTCCTCAAATAAGAAGTTAGTCTTCCATTCTTCTGCATTTAACCCTCACATTCATGACAGGTATTAGTAGAAGAACATTCAAACCCCCTACATTTACGACATACAGTGTGAGATCAACCGAAGCCTTCGGTATCCTCACCCTGCAGCCTACATTCACACACATTCTCACACTCACATTTGAGTCAGACATACTGAGAAAAATAAAAAAAGCAAGTCCAAATTCAGTCCACAGTAGCGAATGCCAAAAACCATGATCCAGATACGTCACCAAAAAAGCCGAGAAACGATGATCAAAAGGTTGAAATAAGAAATCTAAGTCAGGAGGTAATAACAACAATGTTTGATACCACCGGCAACAGATTATGATAGAAAACGGAATAAGGTTCCTAGTCCTTGCCGCCCAGGGCAGGCAGGTAGATCACCTGACCTACCTGTAGCGGAGTGGCGCGAAATTTGAATTTCTGTCGGGGAGACGGAGTCTTAGCTAAGTATATATCTGACAGGTAAGTTGATTGTATGAAATTTTACGTTGCATGTGCAATTGATCTACATAAACTGTTTTCAATGACTATATAGTAGGAGTAACATCACTTGTACCTGAAATCGATCTAGAAACTCTAATGCCGTCATCTGGTTCCTGGGTATCCTGGACTTCAGTCTTCTGGACGTGTTTGAAGTCTGCCATGTACTTTGTAAAAACCTAGCTTCAGCATCCAGATCAAATTGAGGTACCCCATGTTCATGTTTAGACTTTCTGAAAATAAAATTATTATATTACACTACAAATACTATCCAAACAATGAAACGCTGTAACTGTTAACCCTATGGAAGTATATTCCATATAACTGAGCCCCAAGTCAGTACCATAATGTATATGATTAAACATATGAAGATACAGAAAACACATTATATCCTTCATATGAATAGAAGGATCCACAATAATATACTTGAATATCAAGAAGAAGCGCATTTGTAACAATTTATACAAAGCTTACACAGCTTTGTTCATTGTTCTGTGGACTTGTCAATTTAGCAGTTCTCTGGTATTATAGCAATATTTTACTAGAAATAGTGCTAAAGCAGACACATTTCCACTGGGCGACACGGCTTCCTCGCCCAGAAATAGATTTTCCTACGTCAAAATCCCTTTTCTAAGCCCTTGGAAAAGGATGCGCACATCAAAGACACACCTACTTGAAGTCATATTTTTAATTAATAGGAGAGCAAAAATTGCTCATAGCAAAAGATTTTTTAGATGGCTGTATCTTCCCCATTTTTTTACACTATAAAGGTCATTCTGGTCTTGTTTTGTGTAAAGATTGAATTTTGTCACATTGTCATCAAAAGTATAAAAAGACACCAGGAAAATAAAGCCATAACATGTCAGATAAAATAGCAGAACATGAACAATTTTGTTATGTCTTAAAAAAGAGCTCTAGCATCAAAAACTATTACACCTTCAGTTTACATATATTTTTTCATTGTATTCTACAACTCTTTAGTTATAAAATGAGAGATATGTCTATTTCTAAGCCGTTGTAAAATGTATGCAAACCGTTGAAGAAAACAATACCACTAAAGTCAAATTTTTTACTTCAGTAGGCGAGCGAAAATGCTCATAGCAAAAGATTTTTTAGACGGCTTGTTAGTTCTTCCACATTTTTTACGCTATTATTGGTCATTCTGGTCTTGTTTGTTGGTAAAATATAAAATTTTGTTACATTGTCATAAAAAATGTAAAAGACGCCAAGGAAAAAATGCCATAACGCACTCGGGTAAATGTTGCGGAACATGAAAAATTTTATGTTATGTCTTACAAAAAGAGCTCTAGCATAAAAACTATAAACAATTGCAGTCTTCATATATTATATTCAACAACTCTTTAGCTATACAATGGTATATAAAACTTTATTTCTAAGTCCCAGGAAATGTATGCAAAGAGTAAAAAAAATCAGTTACCAAAACAAACTCAGTTTTCTTTTTTTTTTTCAGTAGGTAAAAATAAAAAATATTGCATAAAAAGAAGATAATAAAAAATCCTTACACCCAAAACCTTTTGTTGTGATCCTTTGGGCTGGTGTTGTGCATCCTCCTCTCACCTGAAGGACCTTGCATATACCTGTAACACGGCAAGTTTTCGAGAAAGGAGGACATGAACACCTATTGACGCCTCACCCTCTTCCCTGTCTTTACTCCAGGAGGGGGAGTGACCAGTATTTGTTGTGGATGGTTATGGTAACTCTGAAACAATCCCTCCTGTAGACACAGAATGCCACTTTGCACTCTGCACACTGGAAGATCGTGTCTCGGCATCTGCCACTCAAATAACAGACAACACTTCTGCTGGCGTATAGCCCCAATCCTCTCTTCTACATATTCCCTGGCCTCAGTCTGTCAGGGTTGTCCTAAACTCGGGTAGGAGGTGTGCTGAAGGGTGGCAGAAGGAGTGACAGGTTGGGTGGCAGCTGGAGTGGCAGGCTGGGGTTAAGGGATGCCAGGATTATCGACCCTATCCTCAACATCGTGTTGTTCATGATAAGGTCTGTCTGTCTCCCGTTCTCAGGTAGAGAGGGGGCATGGGCAATCCTGCTCCCAGAGTCGGGCCACAAGGTCTCGTCGTAGTGAGGAGGGCGTCGGCAATCTCTTCATGGTACTCCCAAAGTGTCAACCTTTTTCTCTTGTCAGTCCTATATTTGCAGTAGAGGGTGAAAGAATTTTAGGAGTGCCAGCTGAAGGAGGTCCACCTGATCGAGTTCCTGAGAACGAATAGTAATTTATAAGTTGGTCAAAGAGGTCAATGTCCTCCATATAGCTGATGTACTCCTTTACCAATTATGGTCTCTGATGTTTATAGTCTTCACGTACATACCGCCCTCCTCATTTGACCCTCCTGTTGTGGATGAACTCCTCAGAGTCTGCATTGAAGTAGTTACTGATGAAACTCGCACCTCAAGTCCTGCCAGCAGACGAAATAGTGTTGTCCTTCTTCCTGAATATCATGTCTCCTCGCTGCAATTTTTTCCTCCTGACAGCCTTTCTTAGCACTTTAGGTTACCCCTATGGATGCGAAGAGTGCCACTGCAATGGGTGCCATTGTTGTAAAGTTCTTCGTCAGAGAAAACAGAGTTGTAGAAATTATCCATGAAAACATGGTTACCTTGGTTTAGGTGTGGTCCCATGAGGTTAAAATCTGTCACGAAGGGAGGAAGTAACACCTCTGTAGATAAGAAAATCAAGGACTTAACCTGACTGACTCTCACACAAAAAATAAATCTTTTTGCCATATTTTGCAGGTTTCTTTGGGTTGTACACTTTGATGTTGAAACGTCCTTTCCACTTCATCATCCATTCGTCAAGAGAAAGGTGTTTTTGAGGCACATACAGACTTTTATATTTGTCTTGGATGTATTCCATAACTGGTCGTATCAGTAGTAGCTTGTCAAGGTGTCCTTTGGTATAGCCCGACGATTGAAAGTGTGGAAATACTTTCCTATTGCTCCAAATCACCTACGTGATAGAGCAGCTGGGAAGGCAGACATGCAGTATGTTTTGTTCCGTGCCCAAAAGATCCCCATTTCTGGTAAATCATGATACCATCCAAATGACAATCCCCAAATACTTAGCAATGTCAATGACGTTACAGCCACTCCATGCATATGCCAATATCTTGTTTAGCTCACAATGCATGTAGGTGGCATAATCATTCATCTCCTCCATAAGGTATACCAAAAATTCATGTGAAAAAAAAAAAAAAAAAAAAGACAGAGCTGAAAAAAGCCCAATGGAGTGGTGGGATGGGGTGCAGTCATTCGAGGCAGAGCAGAGAAGGGGTGTGGTGTAGGTGGTGTAGCATCTTGACTCCACCCTTCCTCCTCATCCCAACCATCTTTTATGGGAGAACGGAACGAAAAGCTGCTTGACTTGCTCTCCGTTTCCTCCCACTTGTCCTGGTCCTCCTTGCACCTATTGCACAGCGACACACAGGACGCCTACGGCCTGCATATTCATCCCCTTCATCACTATCATTACTAGAGGGAGAGCTCTCATCTTCCATTTCCATCTGAGCTTGAGTAACGTCTTCATAACCCTCAAAATCATTCACTTCATCAACTTCCGAGGGCTGATAATCATCATCACTATCCTCAATTGTTATATCACTATCACCATCACCATCTTTAGTAGCGACACCACTTGTGCCTGTCACTATCACTTTTCCCATCACCACTACTTCCCTCATCTCCAGACAACCCCACCTCACTATCACTTTCATCACTACCATCTTCAGTTATGGTGTCACAAACTGCTTGTAATTTATGAGGGTTAAGATTCTTTATCCTTGAATATTTATCCAATAAACTTTGAAACAAAGTTGGTGTCTTTTGTGTTTATTTTTGGGAGAGAGGGGGCAACATGGTGTGAGGTTGTGGGTGATGGAAAGTTCAAACTATGCACAACTTTGCCCTTTCGAACCTTTTCCATGAGTCCTTTTGGCAATTTGAAATTACCGAAATAAAGAACAATCTTTCATTAACCAATTCTGAATATTTCAGCAAAATCAATACACAAATAACGGAGCTAGAAGCGCAAATGTACCAAGATATCACTGGGTGACACGGTGATTTGGAAGTGTAAAAGGTAACTGATGATTGTAGGAAAGATTTTTGGTGTGAGAGGGCTTGGGGCCACTCAGCAAGCATGGCAAGGCTTTGTTTGTGCTCTCCCAGCGAGGGAACCTCGAGGTGCTATTAGTGATTTATGGCAAATTTTGATTTAACTGTATATGTCCTCTGGACATTGCAGTACTTCCCATGGCGGTGAAGGGAGAGATTTTTGTGGTGAAAGGGTTAATTACTCACAGATATATATGAGGTAGCAAATAATAAGCTTGCAGGGTAGGGTAACAAGATAATTCAGCAAAAAATATAGCTGAAAATCATTAATGGCTTAAGGATACATGTAATCTTTGCATATTACAGGGGCTACTGTCACATATTCAAGATAAAACATTAACTTAGTTATAAAAATTATCTTAAAAGATGCACAGCAGTCCCTTGATAAATCTTCGTTTACATGTTTAATTATTTATATCACTGTACTTGTTTTGGTACTGGACAATACAGTATACGTACAGTGTATCACTTTATTTCATCAAAATATAGGTTGCTCAGCCTAACTTCATTTGGTGTACAGTAATTTTCCTTAACAAGAAGCAAGGGTTAATATATAATACTATCAACATATTTTGAGAGCTTTAAAAATTAAGTTTAAAAAGTTATGATATAAATACGTATAATTAAGATACTTGCCTTACTATTAACTTACGAAGCAATCTGTGCAATTTTGCTGGAAGTGGTGCAGCTTCTTGAAGTCGTTTGAGTTCTCTCACTAATTTCTTCTCTTCGTAACCACTTAAAGGACGTATACTGAAACACAATAAAAGTTCTTCAATAAACTAAATAACCTAAAGATCAAAGTATAGTTTAGCTTTTACTGAAGAACATTTGAGGCACCTATGTCAGAGGGGCCTATGTGCAAAAACTATTATATTGGCAAATGATTGAATTATTTTCTAAAGCAATCAAAACATCTTTACGAGGCTTAGAAATAATAAAAACGATGTGATGAACATGAAATTTTAAAGAAAAATCGTACATATTTTTGGAAATAATCATGAAAAATATAATAATTAGGTATGGGGAGTTTGTGTTATCCCTAAATTGTGCAGAAATGTTTGATCTTTCATGTGGGAGCAATAATTTTGCTATAAATGTGTTTGCTAATGAGCTGTAGTTGATTAAAAAAAAAACTAATTTTTTACGGAATGCAATTTTCAGATTTTTCAACCTACTTATGCTGACGTTTTGTCAGGCAAAAAGAATGTGGTCACAGACAAGTTGAGCCGTCAGAACCAAATTCTAGGCATGGAGTAGTCTCTACATCAGGTTGTGGTGGACAGGTTTTTTCAGGTGTGGGGGGAGGTCTATGTTAGACCTCTGTGCAACCCGCTACAACAAGAAGCTAGAGGTCTATTGCTTGGTGATTCTGGATCCCCTAGCACTAGCAGATGGATGCCTTTGTTTCAACATCCTAGGGACAACATTGAGGTGTACGCATTTCACCCGTTTTGCCTGATCCGTCAGTGATGAACACGGTGATGAGAGCTCGAAACTTCAAGATGACATTAGTGGCTCCTCTGTGGCCACAAGCAGAATAGTTTGTGGATCTTCTGTTTCTGCTGTCAGAGGTTCTGAGAGAAATTCCACCAAGGTGGCAATTACTTGGCCAACATCACATCGAAAGATTCCACCACTCGGTAGAATCCCTGTCTCTTCATGGATGGAGGCTATCAAGTATCTCCTCCAGGCAAGAGGATTTTCTCAGGAGACAAGCAAAGCACATGTCCAGCCATCTTAGGAAGTCCTCGGTTGTAGTCTATAAGGTGAAAATAGGCAATATACTGTGATTGGTGTCGTCGATGGGGTTTCCACTCAAACCTCTATTCAGTGCATAGCAAAGTTTTTGGTCTTTCTCAGAGATGAGAAATGTCTTTCTATTTCTGCTATCTGGGGCTACAGAGCAGCTTTAGCCTTGGTGTTACTCCTGAGAGGTGTAGATATCTCCTCATCCTGGGAGATCTCTTTATTGTTCAAAGGTTCCGAGCAGACCTATTCTCCAAGGGAACTTAAGCCTCCCGCAAGGGATGTTTCACTTGTCCTTAAGTTTCACTAGAGCTCCTTATGGCGTTCCTTGGACAGAAACTTAACGCTGAAGACAGTTTTCCTTTTAGCTTTGGCTTCCTCGAAGAGGGTAAGACAGCAGGAGAGCTTCATGGCCTTAGTTACGATGTGAAACATACCAGGGTTGGGGGTTGATGACCTTTGAATTTGTCCCGGAATTAGTGGCCAACACCCAGAATTCCTCGGTACATGACGACAGATTTACCTCCTTTTCCATACCATCTTTGAATGACTTTGTAGATAATGATCCACAAGAGCTCTTGTGTCCTGTGAGAATCTTATGTTGCTATCTCAAAAGGACTCGACACCTCAGGCCGGGGTGTCGTAGGCTTTCTGTTAGTACGGGACGAGCAGACAAAGAGGTTTCCAAGAATACCATTCTTTCTGGATTCATGAGGCAATCAAGAAGGCTTTTATTCATCTCTTGATGGTTCTGTCACTGAGTCTGTGCAGGCTAGAGAGCATTACGTCAGGGGTATAAGTTCCTCTCTGGCTTTCAAGAAAAATTTTGCTGTTCGTAGAGTTTTGAACATTGGGACTTGATTACAACAATCCATGTTCACCTCCTTTTATTTGAGATGTTGCCCACAGGTCGATGGACACTTTTTCCCTAGGTCCTTTGGTGGCTTCACAACAAGTGGTTTATCTCATCCTTGTCCTGACCAGACAGTTTGTATCTTACCTATGGTGATTGTGTGAAAGAGAGAATGAGTGATGCTGGCTGTCTCTTTATTCTCTTATTTCTGTTCTCCTTCCTTCGGGCAGGTTGAGGAATAGGCATCACATGCTGGGACTGGTCTGATACAGGTTAGTTCAGTAGCCATACTGATAGTCTGTTGGTTGAATGTATTTACGAATATCAAAACCCTCTATTCAGTAGCATATGCGTACTCCTACCTTCTGGCAATGGAAGGTCTGGAGTAATGACAGGACCTCTGTGATCATATGGTTTCTTATTGAACAGTCAAAATTTTAAGTTTTCTTTAGTCCCTTAAATGCAATGCAATCTGCTCATATATCATTGTATTGTAACCCAGACGATGAGTTGTAGATATTGGTTTATCTATATTCTCACGGGCATTTGTCTACCTCCTTTAGAACTCTTTTCCGTTCCTGGCCGCTGACGCTTGTAATGGGAAAAATATTCCTTTAACCCTCTTACGCCGAATGGATGTATTAACGTCGAGTCAAAATGTCTCCTGTAGCCGAATGGACGTATCATACGTGACTCAAAAATTTTTTTTTAAAAATTCGCGGGAACAATATTTATAGGCCTACCAGCCAAAAACTTTTGAATCATGCGCCGTGGGGATGCTGGGAGTTCACGGATCAAGGCGTTATTTTCGTTTACAATTGCTAAGCAGGCGCGCAAGCGCGAATTTCTTTCTTATCGCACTAAAAAAGTATAAGTGACACATCTCGGAAATTATTTCGTCACTTTGACATAATTTTTGCACCATTTTAAAATGACAATTTGTCCAAAATTGCATTTTTCCTAACTATACAAACCTGAGGTCCTTTTACAATAGGAAGGTACTAGCGGCAGCTGGATAGGTCGTAAGCTTTCGAACAAGGGGTTCGGTAGTTAACTGCTTGTCCGACAGGCGCGCGCGCGCGACTGGTAGGTAAACAAATCACTTTTGCTTTTGGCCCAAGCAAAAACTGCAGAGTGAGGGGTGGCATGAGGTGGGGCTATGTGTAAAAGGACCTCAGGTTTGTATAGTTAGGAAAAATGCAATTTTGGACAATTGTCATTTGTTCCGACACGGCATACAAACCTTCGGTCCTTTTACAATAGGAAGACTCACTTCTTGGTGGGAGGAATCTGAGTCTTTTGTGAACAGACTGGTGTTCGCCCAACCTTGGAATGCCTCCCTGGTCGTAAGAGCGAGGGAGGGATCCAAGCCTCTGTCCGATTGATCGGGGTGTGCACCGCAGGATCAATGGTCAGACCTCTGGACCAAGTACTAAAGAGAGAGGCAAAGCGTAGTCTCTTCGTACCAGCAAACAAGAACAAGTTCCTATTTGCAAGAGGCAACATAAAGTTATGGTTTGTCTCTTGTTGGCATCCACTTCCCCCCCCTTGTAGGAGGAAGTGGTGGATATTCGCTCCCATCCCTAGTGAAAGGGATAGGATGGGGCTCTGTCGAGTAGCTCACCGGCATCTCGTCCTTATCCAGCAAGGTGATGACCGTATCCCTCTACCCACAGGTAGAGGGGGAGAAAAAGATAGGAAGAGAAGCCAGTCACTCTCTCATTCACTTATCTATTCTTACAGTCACACCAGGACGATGCTGTTCAGCCTGCTAGGGTCTGGGTTAGCTAGACAACGTGTTGAGCAGCCACCACGGGTCTAAGGAATACGATCCAAGGACCTGTGGGCAATATCCCAAAAGGTAGAAGGAGGTGCCGGTGGTCTGGTTGTACCAGACCCCTGCCTTCAGTACCTGCGCCACGGAGAAGTTCTTGTGTAACTCGAGGGAAGGTCATCTTGGTGCTGACGAAGAGTCTTCAACACTCAGCCTGGGATGTCGAGTTTCTTCAGAAAGCGCGGTCGCGCTTTCACAGGACAAAGCAGCATCTCCTTCGCATCGAAGGCGGTGAAGTCCATAGGGAGGGGATTGTGAAGGACTCTAACCGATCGTCAGGAACCGAAGGGTTCAGAGTCTTCGCTACGAATTCGGTACGAAATCGAGCGTCACGAATCCCCATCCCCTGGATGCTTGACTTCGCAGTAAAAGTCATGCAATTACCTCAGAGGAAAAGAAGGGAATGGTCGTATGACCTATCCCTCTTCTCAACTTCGGTGATGTCCTGTACCCATACTGGTCTATCCGTCTGCAGCGAGTTGTTGTTCTCGGTAGTGGATAGGACACCGACACTCAATGTTGGGTGTCGATGGTATGGGTTACTGTGACAAGCCGTTAGGACGAAGAAAAGATTGTTATGGAACAAAAAGAACTAGGTTCCACAGCGAAGTTCGTAACAGACTTGGGAGCTCTGACAGCTGCCGACTGACTGCGTTCGGTTAGGAGGCAAGTTGTCCAAGCACCCGAGCAAGTCACGTGACCTTCGCCTTAAAAGGGTTATGCCAAGAGACTAAACAAATAATTTGTTCGTCACCGATGCCAGAAGGCAAGGTGATGACTCTCTTAAGGCATGTGCCCAACAGGCGAAAGTCACTTGCCTTCTAGAGACCGAGGTCCTTGATGGCAAGATAACTCATAGTATAGTGATTCTCGGCTAAGGAGAAACAACACTATGTGTCGTTGAAGACGAAGGTGTACAGAAAATGCAACCTACGTCTTCACAGCTGAACCGAGAGAAGGATTCTCAAGATTCTGAACCTGTGCTACAAGACTGAGAACGACTAACTGCTATTCTTGCTGTCCTTGAAGGATCGTAGTTTGCAATAAAAGCGGAGCGCTTTCAGTAATGAAGACAGGGAAATACTGCCTGAAGAACTGCTTCTCATGGGCTGAACATTTGGAAGTAGAGCTGTCAGGTCGGAGAGTAGGCGATGTCTTCTGACATATCTGTTAATTCGGGCGAGCAATGAATAATTGCACACCTACGAATACGAGATATTTTGAAGACAAACTCAGATGTCTGCAAAAATCATTCGCATTATCGCGGTGCGATGAAGCGGTTGACTAGTACAGACTTCTGTTACCGTGCGGTAAACAGAAAGATGAAAGAGTCCAAGAGATATCTCTGTTGAAAATTCTCGCAATGTCGAAGGCGATGAAATCGAGCGTCACAGCAGTAGATGGTCCTTCATTATTGCGAGAATCCCCGTTAACTCAGAGACCTAAGTCCATGATTGTTGGGCAGAGATACGGTTCGGTAGTCAATCAAACCAGGGGAGAGAGAGACGTAACCGACCGTGCATCTCCGAGACCTAGCTGATACTGAGCCGCTATCAGGCAGTTCAATACGCAGTAGCTCTCGGTGACTCGTCATCCTGAGTTGCCAGGTAATCCATTATTCCACGAAGGAATGCGTTCAGCTAGAACCATCGAGCATAAAGAATACGCTCGAGCAATTATATTTAACCGAAACGGATTTCGGTAAATACAAAAGCTGATTTGGTGTTGTCATGACAATACCAAGTATCTAAAATCGAAACTGATAACTGCTGGGAGGTTGCAGGCAACCCGAGTTGCAGTTCAATTAAGATACAATTCGTCTCGGTCACAAACCGTAGAGTTAACTACGTATGCGCCTACCCCCCGGACAATTCAACTGTTAAAAGAATCATGTCGCGAGGGTAATATACGTAGTATATTTGTAGGTTCTGTACCACGACCTCCATCCTAAATTCTTTTCCCTCGAGGAATGAGAATAAGGATTGGAGATCGACCACCTTCGTTCTCTAGTCAAGAGAGTGAAGGAGAAGTCTTTCCCAAAGGAAAGCTTCAATGGTGAACAGAATACCGAAGACGATAGTTCAAGCCAAACTGGAAGTTCCCGTCCGTTCTTCTCTATTCCAGGTTAAACGCCTACTGTGAGATACTCTTCTTCCAGCAGCAGTCTTCTTCCAAATGCTAGAAATTACAGGAATTCGAGCATAAGCGAGGTTCCCGATTATCGTGTAACAATTATCGGGGATTCTCGCTCACTTTGGACCGTGGTCTCGCCTAAGTGTTTGGAGATCGTAAAAAACTCGAACACTGAGTGCGCTAGAAATTCCGTAGAATTCTAAGCACTCTGCGACCCCCCACCGAATTCGTCAAACGATATCGGCTGGTGGTCCTCTCGATTCCCGTAGGAATCGAGAAAGGGGCAGGATCCCTCCTCAACAACCGGGGCTTACGTCAGGTAGGACCCGAAGGTCCCCCCGGTAGCGCAGCCCCTAACGTGGGATCTTACAGAGAAATCTCTGTAGGATCCCTCCCCTTTCCCTCGTAGCCGTAAGGAGAGAGGAATGGGGGAGGAATTGGATACTGGCTCGCCTTCCCAGCGGAACTAGCAGTTGGAGAAGAAAAGGAGCAGCCATCGCCTTACGGCGATGGCCCTCCTCAGAGCCTGGGAAAACGTATCGTCAGAGAAAACAAAACGTTTTCCCCCGAGGAGGGTTACGAACTCATACTGTAGGTAAGGGTCTGCCGCCACTGTGAACGTCGTCTGGGTGGGGCTCCTGATCGACACCTGACAGGAGAGAGCCCGATACCGTTCCTCCCGACTCATTCCAGTCCTCGTCGAGGTCGAAACCTCAGGAGGACCGAAGGGGTATTCAACTACGGTGTCCGAAGACACGTAGAAAGAACGCCTCTGTCGCAGTAGAGGAAGTGAAGTAGCTTGTTCGACCGGCCAGAACTGAGAGAGCCTTCTTGTCCGGAGACGAGAGACTACCTGGGTTCAACACAGTCGGCAAGCTCCGATCGCGGCAGACCCACCGTCGATTTGGGTTCCCTCTCGGGCCCCAAAACGACTCGAGCCGAGACGTGGCTCTGCTGGTGGGAGTGGCGATCCTTCCCCGAGGTCGTTGTGCTGACGAATCAGCGCCATAACCTCGGCAAAGTTCCTCTAGATCTCGGAATTCACAGCATCTTGCAGAGTGGGGGGGGGGGACCGTTAAGCCCTTCGAACAAGAGCATATTCCGAGAACCTTCCTCCTAAGAAGGGGGAACAGCGACAGCCCTCTCGGTCTTCCCCATCCACTTGCGCATACGTCCTGGCCGGTCCAAGAATCGTGCCTGGCACGTAGGGCGTCGTGGTGGGATCATGAGGGGCGCACCCCTCACGATCACTCCTCAATACCTCGCTCCTCCCGGTGTAAACCGAGGAGGTTGAAGGTACGGAGAGGGCAGACCTGACGCTCCCTCCTCTGCTCGCTGGCAGAACCAGCAGGCTTGGAGGGCTGCAGGCGATCGTCAACCCGCGGTGGCGATCGAGCTGCAGGCCTGGTCGAACCGTCTCGCTGTGGAGAACGGCTGGACTGAGCACAGCGGCCCCGATCTCGAGTGTCAGAAGAGCTGGTGCTGGTTGCCGTACCCGATCGCTCTCTGTGAGAGCGACGGTCAGGCGACCTGCAGGCTCCACTGTCACAGTGAGACCGGTGCTTGTCCTCACGGCAACGTCACGTCGCTGGTTCCAGCCGTGGCTGGCACCGGCGAACGGGAGGACCTCTTCCCAGCCTCAGCCCGTGGCCGGTCGTGGACCGTCACGTCCCCGGGTAGCCAGCTGTTCGCCGCGAGAGTGAGAGCTGGTCTGGTGAGAGTCCACGGTTGAGCGGCTGTCACCAGTCTTCCGCCCCGTGCCGTGAACCTGACGCTGAGCGGACTCAGAGGTCTGGTTCCTGGCTGCACGGTCGCTGGTAGGCGACCGTACACTCGGTACTCCCGCGAACGAGAGGCCGAGACGGACCCTGATGCAGTGGCAGAACCACTGACACCAGGCGAGGAAGTACCGGGGTGTTAGCCGGTACCCCTCTGGTCCCCGTAGTCTTCTTCCTTGCGGAAGAAGAGACGGGCCCCGCTCCCGAAGGAGCAGGAGGACCAGCGGAAGGAACCCTCCCGTCCCACCGAGGTGAGACGGGTCCCGAGAAGCTCCCGAGGGAGACTTCTTAGGAGGGAGGAGGCAACCTTCTTCTTCCTCGGCTGTGAAGCCTTAGAAGTCGAAGGGGAAGAGGCGGCAGCCGATGACGATGAAGAAGATGAAGACGACGACGACGACACCTTCCTCCTCTTCTTCGTCAGCTTCCTCAGGACAGACGTAAGATCTGCTATCCAGGGCGGAGCCGGGGCTGCTGTAGCCGAAGCCACAGGGCCCAGGACGCACCTGTCCA
This sequence comes from Macrobrachium nipponense, assembly GCF_015104395.2. NCBI lineage: Eukaryota > Metazoa > Arthropoda > Malacostraca > Decapoda > Palaemonidae > Macrobrachium > Macrobrachium nipponense. The sequence goes on from NC_061093.1 coordinate 40,874,034, forward strand.
GACAGACCAAAGTCTGGGGGTAGTACCACCCACGAAACAGGGACGACATCAGCAGGTATGGCATCTCAGGAACAGCAGGCACAGCCAGCACAGCATCGGTAGGGACAGCCAGCCGCAGCAACGGCAGGGGGACAGCCAGCAGCAACGGCAAGGGACAGCCAGCGCAGCAACGGCAGGGCAGCCAGCGCAGCCACGGCAGGGACAGCCAGCGCAGCCACTGGCTGGACAGTCAGCCCAGAATCGGCAGGTACGGCAGGCAGCACCGGAAACACAGGAATGGGAGCAGCAGCCAGCAACATCCTGGTAACGGCGGCAGGTCCAGGGCGAGCTCTAGGGCAGCGGAACGTGTGGTCGCTGCAGCGCGGCAACCACGAGCGGCGGCGGCACGCCCCCCTCTCGGTACGGCGAACGGCACTTCACAGCGGCTGTAGGCAAGACTGTTACCACGTGAGGCGAGTACACCAGGTGAGGAGGGACGTCGTCACCTGGTTGCGTGGTCACCACTCCATGGGTGACCGCAGTAGGCCCAGACATAGACCGCAGCCCCTGGACACTAGCACGCCCTGCAAATGGAAGGACGCCCATACCTCACCAAGGTCCACCCTCGTGGCAGTAGCACCTGCGGAAATAACAGTAGTAGCGATTAGTGGGGGGGAAGTCCCCTCGTGCGGGGGGGTGAGCCCTCTCCGAACGAGTGGAAGACCCCGAATACAATTGTACATCGGGCACCGAGCGCCCTCCCCCGCGCGCTTCGATCGGAAAAAACGAGGGAGGGAAGAAACGCCGATAACCTCCCCCCCCCCAATGGGGGAAGGGCCATCTGTGGGAGCTGAGCGGGGGGGGGGTTCTCGTTCCCCACCCCCGCCCAGCACCCATGTACCCAACAACAATATAAGAGCCAGAGAGCAATCGTGCCATCGGCCCGAATGCAAGGGCATAAGGATCAATTCCTGACTGAGCGGAACTTGAACCAAATAAATATTGATGCAATCAATAATAAGGAATAAAATGAAAATGCATCTTGCATTACGAAAAAAAAAATTCACTTCACAATGAATAAGGGCTCGGATCGAGCGCATTTGCGCCCTCGGTACCGAGCGCAAGGTAAAAGGATCCATTCCTTTACCTTTATGGATCAAGGTTTATGGAAACCTTGATCCATAATGAATTGATGCAATCAAAAAAAAATGAAAATGAAAAAGAATACTGCGCTTGCGATTCACTTCATACAAAATAAAAAGGGGAAGGATCAATCCCGGGAAATAGCGGAAACATTGATCCCAGTAAACAATGCAATCTCAATAAAAAACTGAAAATGAAAAAGAACTGCATTGCGATTCACTTCATTCAAATAAAAAGGGGAAAGGATCAATTTCCGGGTAAGCTCGGAAACTGATCCAAAATGAGTATTGCTACAATCAAAATAAATATATGAAAATGAAAAAAGAATACTGTACTTGCGATTCCACTTCCATACAGAATAAGTTTCCGTGCCGAGCGCATTCGCTCGGCAACGGCATACAGGTCAAAAAAATATAAATGAAAAGAGCACTTACTTACGATTTTCATCTACACATTTCCAACCCAAATATACGCTCGGAGCGAGCGCTCCCGCCCTCGGCACCGAGCATACACAATACGAGGATCATTTCTGGGAAAATGAATTCCCGCACTTACGCCCTTCAGTCCCGGCACTCGGGTAATTCGGATGGGCGTGGTGAAACCAAGATCCTTTAATTCACACTTGAATTCAATGGAAATAAATATGAAATGATTGTACTTACAATTCAGTTTCACTAGATAAATAGAAAAAGAAAAAAAACAACAACCCTGCGAAAGCAACGACGATGAAGCGGGCAGAGAGCGATGATACACGTCCACACGCCAGCAGGCCGAAAGCAAAATGGGTTTGTTTACCTACCAGTCGCGCGCGCGCGCGGCCTGTCGGACAAGCAGTTAACTACCGAACCCTTGTTCGAAAGCTTACGACCTATCCAGCTGCCGCTAGTACCTTCCTATTGTAAAAGGACCGAAGGTTTGTATGCCGTGTCGGAACAATTATCCTTTACATGAAGTTTATAAATGAAAATGTGTACAATTTTCATGTAAAATACAACAAAAAAAATACTCATGATTGTAGCTTTTATCAGTTTGAAATATTTTCATATAAATAACGATAAGTGCCAAAATTTCAACCTTCGGTCAACTTTGACTCTAACGAAATGGTAGTTTTAGAAACACAATTGTAAAGCTAAAACTCTTATATTATAGTAATATTCAATCATTTGCCGTTCATTTTGCAACAAATTGGGCGTCTCTAGCACAATATGTTATTGTTATTATACAATTAAGTTTGTTTATACTACCTGGCAGATATATATATAGCTGTATTTTCTGACGTCCGACAGAAATTTCAAAACTGCGGCACACGCAGTGGGCGCCAGGTGGTAGTACCCATTCCCGACGCTGGGAGGCGGATATCAGGAACCATTCCATTTTCTATTCATATTTTTTATTAATGCCTCTGTCTCCGAGGGGAGGAGGGCGGGCACTTTAATTTATATATCTGCCAGGTAAGTATGAACAAACACTTAATTGTATAATAACAATAACATTTTGTTCATGCACTTACCTGACGATATATATATAGCTGAATCCCACCTTCGGATGGTGGGAAGAGACAGAATAGCATTTTTTAGGAAACTTAAATTAAGTAGATGATATACATCTTGGTCCTCACCTGTTTGCAAAGTAGACTATGTGATTACTGTCACGTAATGGCTGCTTTTGCTTAAAACAGAGTTGCCAGCCAGGTGGAGACCTATAGTGCTGGTGCGCTCTGGATGATCTGTCAACGGGTGCGAGACCTCAACGTGACAAGACCATCGAGGCCATACAAATGAGGGCAACGAAGCAACTGACCACCACCTGACCAACTATTCACAAAAAAACCCCTTAAAACTAACTAAAGGATGGGAGATCTTCACATAAGACTCACCACAACCTAAAAACACAACAACCTAACTTAATCCTAACTAAGGGATAGGGAAAGAGCTACTTCCGGACCCAATACTGTGTCCGCAGAAACGTATGGCCCCAGTGCATTACAATCGTCATAAATCGTTCTCACATCCCTAAGGTAATGTGAGGCGAAGACGGAGTTACTCCTCCAAAGGTGCAATCAAGGATGTCCTTGATTGACATGTTCTTTTGGAAGGCCAAGAGAGGTAGCGACGGCTCGAACTTCGTGCGCTTTACTCGGAAGAGGCTCAATCAGTCTTTCTGAAAGATGAATGAGCCTCCCGAATGATGTCCCTTAGAAAGAAAGCAACAGCATTCTTCGATAAAGGTAACTCTGGTCTACTTCACAGAGCACCAGAGATTACCTGAGGGACCTCTTACCTCTTTCGTTCTATGCACGTAGAACTTGAGAGCCCTGACCGGGCACAGGACTCTCTCTGGTTCTTGGCCCACCAGACTTGACATACCCTTGATCTCGAAAGTCTTCGGCCAAGGGTTCGAAGGATTTTCATTCTTCGCCAAGAAAGTTGGGTTCAACGAGCAGACAGCATTGTCCCCTTTGAAACCCATCAACTTGCTAAACGCTTGAATTTCACTAACTCTCTTAGCCGTCGCAGAGAAGTTAGGAAAAGAGCCTTCCTTGTCAGATTTCGAAGAGACGCTGCCTGAAGCGGTTCAAAAGGGCTTGACATAAGGAATTTAAGGACTACGTCCAGGTTCCATGATGGAGGTCTCATTTGAGGAACCTTCGAGGTCTCGAAAGACTTTAAAAGGTCATGAATGTCCTTGTTGTCAGACAGGTCGAGGCCTCTGTGCCTAAAAACCGCTGACAACATGCTTTTATATCCCTTGATGGTAGGGAGGGGACCGCTAATTTCTGCACATTCCTGAGAAGAGCAGAAAAATCAGCTATTTGGTTCACAGAGGTCGAGGAAGAGGAAACTCTTCCTTTTTACACCATGCCCTGAAGGAAGCCCACTTCGATTGTAAACAGCTCTTGTGGAAGCACGTCTCGCATGTGCGATTGCTCTCGCAGCTGCTTTCGAAAAACCTCTCGCTCTGGCCAACTTTTCGATAGTCTGAACGCAGTCAGACCCAGAGCGGAGAGGGTTTTTGGTGAAAAACCCTTCGAAGTTGAGGGCTTGTTTGAGTAGATCTTTCCTCCAGGGTAATGTCCTTGGAAAGTCTACAAGGAAAGACATGACCTCTGTGAACCATTCTCTCGCTGGCCACATCGGAGCGATCAGGGTTAACCTCGTCCCTTCCGAGGCCGCAAACTTCCTCATGACTTCCCCCAGAATCTTGAATGGTGGGAAGGCGTACAAGTCTAGGCCCGTCCAATTCCAAAGCAAAGCGTCTACCGCGATTGCTTCTGGATCCAGGACCGGGGAGCAGTAAAGAGGAAGTCTCTTGGTCCTTGACGTCGCGAATAAGTCGACCAGTGGACGTCCCCACAACGTCCACAGGTCTCGACAAACGTCTTCGTTCAAGGTCCATTCTGTCGGTAGGACTTGTTCCCGACGACTGAGAAGGTCTGCCCTGACGTTTTGCACTCCTGCAATGAATCTCGTCAGGATAGTCACATTTCTTCTCTTTGCCCACAGCAGAATCTCTCTCGCTAGGGAAAACAACGTTCTGGAGTGTGTTCCTCCCTGGTTTTTTAAATAAGCGAGTGCTGTGGTATTGTCCGAGTTTATCTGAACAATCTTGTTCTCAAACTCCTTTCGAAGAAACTGCAGGACAGAAATACTGCTGCCAGTTCTTTGACATTTATATGCCAGGCTACCTGTTCCTCCTCCAGGAGCCTGACACTTCCTTCCCCTCCTAGTGTTGCTCCCCATCCCCCCGTGATGGAAGCGTCTGAAAACAACACTAGGTCGGGGCTCAGAAGACTTAGGGACACGCCCTCCTGAAGCTTCTGAGGGTCCAACCACCATCTTAGATGGTTCTTGATCGGAACGATATTCTCAATATGGCATTGAGATCGTCCTTGGCCTTCCACTTGTCCGCAAGGAAAAATTGGAGAGGCCTGATGTGCAGTCTTCCCAAGGAAACAAACCTTTCTAGCGAGGAAATGGTCCCCAGCAGGACTCATCCCATTCCCTCGCCGAGCAAGTCTCTTTCCTTAGAAAGGCTGAGATCTTTTCTAAGCCTAGCCGCTGACGTTCCTGGGACGGAAACGCTCGAAAAGCCACTGAATCCATCTGAATCCCCAGATACACGATGGACTGTGTTGGGGTCAGATGCGACTTTTCGAGGTTGACCAGAAGTCCCAGGGACTTCGCTAGGGCCAAAGTGAACTGCAAGTCCTTCAGACACTTCTCTCTCGACGACGCTCTGATCAGCCAGTCGTCGAGGTACAGGGAAACTCTTATTCCCGCAAGAGTGTAGCCACCTCGCTACGTTCTTCATTACTACTGTGAACACATCGGATCCGTGGTCAGTCCGAAAACACTAGCTCTGAACTGCCATACTTTTTTGTCTAAGACAAACCTTAGATACTTCTTGAAAGAGGGTGGATACGGGATGTGAAAGTACGCGTCCTGCAAGTCTAAGGAAACCATCCAGTCGCCCGGTCTCAAGGCTCCCAGAACAGAATGAGGCGTCTCCATCGTGATTTGGTCTTTTCCACGAAAAGATGAGCCTGCTGCATCTAGAACTGGACGCCAACCTGACGACTGCTTCGGTACTAGGAAGATTCTGTTGTAAAAACCTGGAGGGGACCCCAGGTCCGCGACTTGTTCCACCGCTCTTTTGTCGATCATCTGCTGAAGGAGATCGAACAATACTTTCTTACTTTTCTCCCTGATAGGATGGAGAAAGGTCTCTGGGAGTCGTAGAAAGAGGAGGAAGATCTAAAAAGGGGATCTGTACCTGCTCCAACGATCTTGAGGGACCAAGAGTCCGTGTCTCTCTCTCTCCACGCTCCGCAAAAAACTTCAGTTCTGGCTCCGACTGGTGTCTGAAGGACATGCTTCTCACTTGGAAGGCTTTGGCTTAAAGGAAGCTCTTCCTCGTGAAAACCCTCTCCCTCGAGGAGCTGCTCTCGAGGGGGGAGCCCCACGAAAGGGCTTAACTTTCTTCGGCGGTCGAACCGCAGCTGAAGAGGTTGAAGGTACGGCTGACCGTCTTGTAGACTGGGCCAAAAGGTCCTGAGTTGCCTTCTCTTGCAAACTGTTCGTCAGGTCCTTTACTAAAGTCTGGGGGAAGAGATGGTTCGAAAGAGGCGAAAACAGCAAATCCGCTTTCTGAGCTGGAGTCACCGAACGAGCTGTGAAGTTGCACAGCAAAGCTCTCTTTTTTAATAAAGCCGTTCCAAAATGAGATACGATCTCCTCCGAACCATCCCTGACGGCTTTGTCCATACATGCTAACCAACGCTGGACAGCTCCCCCAGACTGAGAGATTCTGGGCTTCTCGCTTGCAGATCCAGAACTCCCAAACACCAGTCAAGGAAGTTGAACACTTCCAGCGTCCTGAGCAGACCCTTCAAATGATGGTCAGTCTCCGAAGAGGTCCAGGTTACTTTAGCAGAGGGTAAAAGCGACCACATCCTCTGCAAATCCACTAGCTGGAGACAAATCTCCTTGAGCCGAAGAAGGGATACGAACTCCTACTTCATCTTTGGTTCTATACCAAATGCCCCTTTTCCGCTAAGTACTAGCTGGAGGCAAGGCGAAGGTCGTCTTGCCTTGATCTCTCCTTCGTACCATCCAATCTTGGAGTTTCTTAAGGCACGTTTCGTGGAGAGAGAAGTTTTTCATCTCTACAAACTCCGGGGTTTTTCCAGTTTTAGATGAAGAAAACTGCGAAGGAGGAGACTTGGGAGCTGCGGGCTGAAACTTGTCTTCAAAAGAAGAACGCAAGAGTCGCACGAGGACTTTATAGTCCGGAGATTGACAGGGCCGCAGAAGGTTCCTCTTCAACTGATTCAGCCGAACTACTTAGCCTCTCTTCCTTTCTCTAAACGGAAGAGGAGACCGTCTGTCCGGAGAGGGCGTCCTAATGTCGGGTCTTGGCTTGATCAAAGGACCCCTATCCTTGCTAGAGGCAGCCTTATTTCGGCGGTGTTCTTTCTCTATGACGCTTACTACTCGATGAAGGTTTAGAGCGTCCTGACGAGGACGAGCGTCCTTAGCGCCATCCGCGGCAGTCTCACTTGCCAGAGAAGCGTCCTTACGTTTCTCAAAACGAAAGGGAAGACCTTTTCGCTGGAATACGTGCCTGTGTCGCGTAAACTAGCGTCTGGGGGTACGACTTCTTGGTCGGAATCCCCAAAAACGTCTTGAAAAGCGCCCTGAACGTCCTGGCGAGCTTCCTGCCAAGCGTCCTGCCGAGCGTCCTGGCGAGCGTCCTGCCGAGCGTCCTGTCTAGCGTCCATGGCGAGCGTCCTGACGAACGTCCTGCCTAGTGTCCTGCCAAGCGTCCTGACGAGCGTCCTGACAAGCGTCCTGACAAGCGTCCTGACGAGCTCCGCCGAACGTCCTGGCCAAAGCGTCCCGCCTAGTGTCCTGCCTAGCGTCCTGACGAGCGTCCTGTCGAACGTTCGTACAGAGCGTCCTCCTCAAAAGCGTCCTGACGTAACGTCCTTTTAGAGGACGAACGAGATCGGCGAATCGCCGAAGGAGAAGCGATCGGCGAACGAGACGAAGTAGGTGAAGGAGAAGGAGACTGCTTAGTCCTTCTTGACAGGCAGTCTAAGGTCCTTCCTCCGCTTAGGCTCGACTGCTGCTGGGCGAGTCCTCTGAGCCATAAGCGAGGATAGCTGGTCCTGAAGGGACAAAAGATGTTCTTCGTCGGGGAAGAATGAACAGAGGAAGCAGGACTGATCCTGTGAGAAGGACGAGGGGCGAGGGGGACGCCTCCTTCCTTCTCACAGGTACAGCTACCTGCTTCTCAGGTATACGCGCCTGTGCACGCAACCCAGCGTCCTCATCGGAGGAGATCTTACCTCTTTTCTGAGGCGGAAAAGCGTCATACGCGTCCTCCGACGAAAGTGGGCGAAAGAGGACGTGAAGCGTCCTCCGCACGAAACGTCCTTTTCAAGGGACGAGAGTCTCTCCGAGCGCTCCACCCTTGCGCGGGGAGGACGCTTCGGAGGACGAAAAGCACTCTTTCAGGACGCGCGCGTCGTGCGCGCTCCTTGGCAGCCTGGGACTTTGCTACAAGGCCTGCCGAGGGACGCCAGATCGGTGGGAAGCCCCCGTAACCCTCTTGCGGCTTTCGACATACCTACTCCCTGGGTCTTGGGAGTCTGATAGAGGTCTAGGCCTAGAGGCATTATGGGGCCGATCTGACGCCCCCTCCAAAACACGGGGGTGGGGGCACGATCACACACTTGCACCGAGCCAGTTTCTAAGGCTTTCACTTTGGTCTCCCAGAGTGCGAAGAGACTCCTAAATCAGAGAGAGAGCATTCGCTTCTCCCGACACAGAATCAGAGCCCGATGGCAACACAGGTTTAGGGGTTGTAAACACTACAGGTGTTAATGTAGGAGAGATGTTAGCCTTACCTTGGTAGAACCACTCCTGGAGGAAGACCTCCTGATCCTATCGCGCTCCAATTTAAGGCGATAGGACCTCATATACTCTCCAATCATCATCGGTCAATTTCTCACATTCATTGCACCGATTATCAATCAAACAATTAACATCCCCCTACAACTCATACATACTGTGTGGGGGTCACCGATGCTTTCGGTAGCCTCACCTTACAATCAGCCCTCATCACACACTCTGAAACTCACAGCACTTGATCCAGACATATCTTATATAGAAAAGTCAATCCAAAATAAAAAAACGGTCCACTATCGCGCATGCCAATTCAACAATCCAATCAATACCAAAAAAAATCAATCAGATACTAAAAGCGAGTCAAATTCAAAAAATCCTGAGGCAGAGGTCTGTAAACAGTTGTTTACCGACCGGCGACAGAAATATGAATAGAAAATGGGAATGGTTCCTGATATCCGCCTTCCAGCGGCGGGAATGGGTACTACCACCTGGCCGCCCACTGCGTGAGGTGCGCGAGTTGAAATTTCTGTCGGACGTCAAGAAAATACAGCTATATATATATCTGTCAGGTAAGTGGCATGAACAAAATTTAGATTTATGGTGAATTTATGAAAAAACTTTTCCTTACGTTCGTTTCGCGTAACTCTTCCGATAAATTTTTTTCGTGCGATTGTCCTAATGTTTGCACCATTTTAAATTTGCTGTTACATAAAGTTTTATACATGGAAATGTGCGCAATTTCATGCACAATACAACTAAAAAACACCACCTGGTTTGTAGCTTTTATCCGTTTTGAAATATTTCATATAAATAACGTTAAGTGCAACAATTTCAACTTTCGGTCAACTTTGACTCTACCGAAATGGTCGAAAAACGCAAATTGTAAGCTAAAACTCTTATATTATAGTAATATTCAATCATTTACCTTCATTTTGCAACAACTTGGAAGTCTCTAGCACAATACTTCAATTTATGGCGAATTTATAAAAAAAAAAAACTTTTATTTTCCTTACGTCGCGCGGTAAACTCTTCCGAAAAAATCGAATTTTTTTTTGTGCGATTGTCGAAATATTTGCACCATTTAAAATTAGCTGTTACAGTAAATTTTATATATGAAAATGTGCGCAATTTCATGTAGAATACAACTAAAAATGATTGAAGGTTGTAGCTTTTCTCTTTTTTCGAAATATTTGCATATAAATCACGATAAATAGAAAAAAAAAACCACGTTCGGTCAAAATTTGACTCTACGAAATAGTTGAAAAACGCAATTGTAAGCTAAAACTCTTACGGCCTAGTAATATTCAGTCATTTATCTTCATTTTGAAACAAATTTGAAGTCTCTAGAACAATATTGTGATTTATGGTGAATTTTTGAAAAATATATTACTTCCCTCCGCGCGACGATTCGCGGCCGCAAGTCTCCGAAATGCGTACATCGCATTATCCTAATATTTGCTCCTTTTCATATTAGCGTTTTATAGAGTTCATATATCAAAATGTGTGCAATTCATGAAGAATACAATAAAAAATAATTGAAGGTTTGTAGCTTTTTCATCTTTGAAATATACGCATATAAATAAATATAAATATAAAAAAATTTCAACATTCGGTCAACTTTAACTCGTCCGAAATGGTCAAAATCTGCAATTCTAATCTAAAACTCTTACAGTATCGTAATATTCAATCATTTTTCTTCATTTTGAAACAAATTGGAAGTCTCTAGAACAATATTTAGATTTACGGTGAATTTTTGAAAAAAAAACATTTTTTACGTCCACGCGTTACGAATTCATACATCATTTGTGATAATATTTTCCGGTGTTGCTTTATTGTTTTACAATGTATTATATATCAAATATGACAATTTGTCC
>NC_061093.1:40884941-40929941 GCF_015104395.2 Macrobrachium nipponense
GGAACTTGTTCTTGTTTGCTGGTACGAAGAGATACGCTTGCCTCTCTCTTAATACTTGGTCCAGAGGTCTGACCATTGATCCTGCGGTGCAGACCCGATCAATTCGGACAGAGGCTTGGATCCCTCCCTTGCTCTTACGACCAGGGAGGCATTCCAAGGTTGGGCGAACACCAGTCTGTTCACAAAGACTCAGATTCCTCCCACCAAGAAGTGAGTCTTCCTATTGTAAAAAGACCGAAGGTTTGTATGCCGTGTCGGAACAAATGACAATTTGTCCAAAATTGCATTTTTTCCTAACTATACAAACCTGAGGTCTTTTTACACATAGTCCCACCTCATGCCACCCCTCACTCTGCAGTTTTTGCTTGGACCAAAAGCAAAGTGATTTGTTTACCTCCCAGTCGCGCGCGAGCGCCTGTCGGACAAGCAGTTAACTACCGAACCCCTTGTTCGAAAGCTTACGACCTATCCAGCTGCCGCTAGTACCTTCCTATTGTAAAAGGACCTCAGGTTTGTATAGTTAGGAAAAATGACAATTTGTCGAAAATTGCATTTTTCCTAACTATACAAACCTGAGGTCCTTTAACAATAGGAAGGTAACTAGCGGCAGCTGGGACGGTCGTAAGCTTCGAACAAGGGGAGAACGGTAGTTAACTGCTTGTCCGATCGTGCGCGCGCCCGCGCGCCCGAGAGGTGAAGAATCACTTTTGCTTTAGGCCCATGCAAAAAGTTGCAGAGTGAGGGGTGGCATGAGGTGGGGACTATATGTAAAGGACCTCAGGTTTGTATAGTTAGGAAAAATGCAATTTTCGACAAATTGTCATTTGTTCCGATACGTAATACAAACCCTCGGTTCCTTTAACAATAGGAAGACTCACTTCTTGGTGGGAGGAATCTGAGTCTTTTTTGGTGAACAGACTGGTGTTCGTCCAACCCTGGAGTTGCCTCCCTGGTCGTAAGAGCAAGGGAGGGATCCAAACCTCTGTCCGATTGATCGGGGTGTGCACCGCAGGATCAATGGTCAGACCTCTGGGCCAAGTACTAAGAGAGAGGCAAGCGTATCTCTTTCGTACCAGCAAGCAAGAACTTGTTCTGTTTGCAAGAGACAATCATAAAATGATGGGTTTGTCTCAATTTGGCATCCACTTCCTCCCCCCTTGGAGGAAGTGGTGGATATTTACTCCTATCCCTACTGAAAGGGATAGGATGGTGCTCTATTGAGTAGCTCACCTGCATCTCGTCCTTACCCAGCAGGGGTGACGACCGTGTCCCTCTACCAAAGGTAGAGGGAAGAAAAAGATGGGAAGAGGAGCCAGTCCACTCTCATTCCTCATCCATTCTTACGGTCACACCAGGACTCGATGCTGTTCAGCCTGCGAGGGTCTGGGTTAACTACACAACGTGTTGAGCAACCACCACGGTTCCCAAGGGAAAAAGATCCAAGGAACTGTGGGCAATATCCTGAAGGGGTAGAAGGAGGTGCATGCGGTCCGGTTGGACCAGGCGCCTGCCTCATTACCTGCGCCACGGAGAAGTTCTTGCGGAACGCGAGAGAATGATGAAGAGGCGTCCACACTCATCCTGGGTGTCGAGTTTCTTTAGACAGCTCCGTCGCACCTTCACAGGACAAAAGCAGCATAGCCTTCGTATCGGAGGCGGTGACGTCCATTAGGGAGGGTATTGTGAAGGACTCGAAACCAATCGTCAGTTACCGAAGGGTTCTGAGTCTTCGCTACGAAGATCGGTACGAAATCGAGCGTCACAAATCCCCATCCCTTTGTGCTTGACTTCTCAAGAGAAGTCATGCAGTTACCTAAGACGAAAAGAAGGGAATAGTCGTATGACCTATCCCTCTTCTCGACTTTGGTTATGTACAGTACTCATACTGACAAGCTATTAAGACGAAGTAATGATTGCTCTGGAACAACCGAACTAAGTCCATAGCATAGTTCGTAACTGACTCGGGCGCTCTGACAGCTGCCGACTGACTGGTTCGGAATCAGTAGAGGCAAGTTGTCCAAGCATCCGGGTAAGTCACGTGACCTTCGCCCTTTAAAGAGTTATGCTGAGAGACCAAACAAATAAAATATTGTTAGTCACCGATGCCGGACGGCGCGGCGATGATTCTCTTAATGCATAAGCTCAAAAGGCGAAAGTCAATTGCCTTCAAAAGACCGAGGTCCCTGATGGCAAGAAAAATCTCATAGACGTGAATCTCAGCTTAAGGAGAAACGAAACACTATGTGACGTTGAAGACGAAGGTAGGCAATGAATGCACCCTACGTCTTCCAGCTGAATCGAGAGAAGGAATCTCAAGATTCTAAACCTGTGCTTACAAATGACTGAAAACGCTAACCGCCATTTCATTGCTGTCCGGTGTGCAGTGAAAGCGGGCGTTCTTCAGTAATGAACACAGGGGAGAGCCGCTTGAAGAACTGCTTCTCATGGGCTGAAACGTTTGGGAAGTAGAGCTGGCAGGTGTGGGAGTAGGCGATGTCTTTCAATACATCTGCTAATCCGGGGTGAACAATGAACAATTGTACACCTCCGAATACAAGATATTTTGAGGACAAACTCAGATTCCGCAAAAATCATTCGCATTATCGGGATACGATGCAGCAAGAGGACTATTACAGAATTCTGTTACCGTGCGGTAAACAGAAAGATGAGAGTCGAATAGATATCTCTGTTTAAAATTCTCGCAATACCGAAGACGATGAATACTAGCGTTTCTCAGCAGTAGATGGTCATTCATGTATGCGAGAATCCCCGTTAATCAGAGACTTAAGTCCGTGATTGTTGGGCAGAGATACGGTTGTTATTCAATCAAAGCAGGTGAGAAAGACATAAACAACCGTCTATCTCAAACGGGCAGCTGATACTGAAATGCCTCGGGCAATTCAATACGCAGTAGCTGTCGCTGACTCGTCATCCTGAGTTGCCAAGTAATCCTTTCCACGAAGGAATGCGTTCGGCTAGAACCACCGAGCATAAAAAGATATGCTCGAGCAATTATATTTAAGCGAAACGAATTTCGGTAAATATAAAAGCTTAAAGGGTGGTGTTGTTGTGACAACACCATAAGTATATAAAATTGAAACTGGAAACTCCTGGGAGGTTGCAGCAACCCGGGTTTGCAGTTCAATTAGAATACTTTCGTCTAAGTCGCAATCCGTAGAATAACCAGGATATGCGCCTACCCCTCGGACCATTCAACTGCTTAGCAGAATCATGTCGCGAGGTAATATACGTAGTATATTTGTAGGATTCTGAACAACGATCTCCATCCTAAATTCTTTCCTCAAGAAAACAAAATAAGGATTGGAGATCGACCACCTTCGTTCTCTATTAAAGAGAGTGAAGGAGAAGTCTTCCTCGAAGGAAAGCTTCAATGGTGAACAGAATACTAAGACGATAGTTCCAGCCAAACTGGATATTCCCGTCCGTTCTTCTCTATTCCAGGTTGGTCGCCTACTGTGAGATAGTCTTCTTTCAGCAGCAGTCTTCTTCCTAATGCTAGAAATTCCAGGAATTCGAGCATAGGCGAGGTTCCCGATTATCGTGTAACATATCGGGGATTCCTCATCTCGCTCACTTTGGACCGTGGTCTCGCCTAAGTGTTTGGAGATCGTAAGAAACTCTAACACTCTGAATGCGCTAGAAATTCCGTAGAATTCTAAGCAGTCTGCGAAACCCCACCGAATTCGTCAAACGATATCGGCTGGTGGTCTCTCGATTCCCGTAGAAATCGAGAATGGGGCAGGATCCCTCCTCAAACGACCGGGGCTTACGTCAGGTAGGACCCGAAGGTCCCCCCTGGTAGTCGCAGTCCCCAAACGTGGGATCCTACAGAGAAATCTCTGTAGGATCCTTCCCCTTTCCCTCGTAGCCGTAAGGAGAGAGGGAATGGGGGAGGAATTGGATACTCGCTCGCCTTCCCAGTGGAACTAGCAGTTGGAGAAGAGTAGGAGCAGCCATCGCCTTTGCGGCGATGGCCTCTCAGAGTCTGGGAAAACGTATCGTCAGGAGAAAACGTTTCCCCGAGGAGGGTTACGAACTCTCACTGTAGGTAAGAGGTCTGCCGCCACTGTGAACGTCGTCTGGGTGGGGCTGATCGACACCTGACAGGAGAGAGCCGATACCGTCCTCCGACTCATTCCAGTCCTCGTCGAGGTCGAAACCTCTCAGGAGGACCGAAGGAGTATTAAATACGGTGTCCGAAGACACGTAGAAACGCCGCTGTCGCCGTAGAGGAGGTGGAAGTAGCTTGATCGACCGGCCAGAACTGAGAGAGCCTTCTTGTCCGGAGAGAGAGACTCTGGTTCAAGACAGAATAGGCAAGCTCCGATCGCGGCTACCCACCGTCGGTTTGGGTTCCCTCTCGGGCCCCAAAAACGACTCGAGCAGAGACATGGGCTCTGCTGGTGGAGCGGCGATCCTTCCCCCCCCCCGGTCGTTGTGCTGACGAATCAGTGCAATAACCGGGGTGGGTAAAGTTACTCTGAATCTCGGAAGTTACAGCGTCTTGAGGAGTAGGACCGTCCAGTCCCTCCAACAAGAGCAGCTCCCAGGACCCTCCTCCTTCAGAAGAAGGACCAGCAACAGATCCCTGACGGTTGCCTCCAATCACTTGCGCGTACGTCCTGGTTGGTCCTAAGACCAACCTGGCACGTGCGGCGTCGTGACGGGATCGTGAGCGGCGCATCTCTCACGATCACTCCTATATACCTCGCTCTTCCTGGCGTATGCCGAGGAAGTTGAAGGTATCGGAGAGACAGAACTGACGCTACCCCCTCCTCCCCCTCCCCCGACGGTCGCCTCCAATCACTTGCGCGTACGTCCTGGTTGGTCCTAAGACCATACGTGGCACGTGCGGCGTCCGTGACGGGATCGTGAGCGGCGCACCTCTCACGATCACTCCTAGCTACCTCGCTCTTCCCGGTGTAGCCCGAGGAAGTTGAAGGTAGTGGAGAGACAGACTGACGCTCCCCCCCCCCCCGCTCGCTGGCAGGACCAGCGTACGTGGGGGGCTGCAGCCGATCACCAACCCGCGGTGGGGATCGATCTGCAGGCCTGGCCGTGCCGCTCACCTGTGGCGAGCGGCTCAACTGAGCACGTCGACCCCGGTCCCGTGCGTCAGACGAGCTGCTGCTGGTCACCGTATCCGCCCGGTCCCTGTGGGAGCGGCGGTCAGGTGACCTGCAGAGCTCGCTTTCGCCGTGAGACCGTGAGCGTCCTCGCGGCACGTCAAAACCGCTGGTACCAGCCGAGGCTGGTACCGTCGGACGAGGGGACCTGGGGACCTCTTCCCAGCCTCAACCCGTGGCCGGTCAGAGACCGTCACGTCCACCCGAGGTACGGCTGGTCGCCTGCGAGAGCGGCCGCTGGCCTGGCGAGAGTCACCTGAGCGGCTCTCGACAGTCTTCTGCTCCGTGCCTCGGTCATGACGCTGAGCGAACTCAGGCGTCTTAACTTTGGCTGCACGGTCACCCGAAGGAGATCGTACACTCGGAACTTCTCGCGGACGAGAAACCGAGCCGGTACCTGGCTTAGCAGCAGAGCTGCCAAGACCAGGCGAGGGTGTACCAGCGGTAGCCAGCACACCCTTGGTCCCCGTCTTCTTCTCTTCTCAGAAGAGACGGGCCCCGTTCCCGAAGGAACAGGACGGACCGCAGAAGAACCCCCCCGTCACACCGGAATGTGACGAGCCCTTCGAAGTTCCCGAAGGAGTCTTCTTAGGGGGAATAACAAAACCCGGTTACCAGCTGGTCGCTGCGAGAGCGGCCGCTGGCCTGGCGAGAGTCACCTGAGCGGTTCTCGCCAGCCTTCTGCTCCGTGCCGTGTCTTGGCGCCGAGCGAACTCTGGCGCCGAAACTTTGGCTGCACGGTCTCCCGAGGGGAGAGCGTTACACTCGGGATCTCCCGCGAACGAGAGACGAGCCGGAACCTGGCGTAGCGGCATCGCCGCTAGCACCAGGCGAGGAAGTACCAGAGCTAAACCGATATCCTCTGGTCCCCGTCTATCTCTTCCTTACGGAAGGGGAGACGGGACCCCCGCTCCCGAAGGAGCAGGAGGACCAGCAGAAGGACCCCCACCCCCCGTCCCACCGGGTGGGACGGGCCCTTAGAAGTTCCCGAAGGAGACTTCTTAGGGGGGGGAGGCAGCCTTCTTCTTCTTCGGCTTATGGGCCATTAGAAGTCGAAGGGGAAGAGGCAGCAACAGACGAAGACGAAGATGACACCTCCCTCTTCTTCGTCAGCTCACGCAGGACAGTCGTCAGGTCCTCCATCCAGGCCGGAGTCGGGCCTATTGCCGAAGCAACACGGCCCGACTGCACCTGTCCGGAAGGACCTGGGACTGGGGAAGACACACCATGGGCAGGACCAGCATGGACAGGCGCAGGAACCAGGAGCGACAGGAACAGCAACCAGCTCAGGAGCGGCAGGAACAGCGGCAGCGGTAAACACAGAAGGGACAGCCAAGCCAGTAGCGGGAACCACATCAGCGACAGTGGTACGGCAGGCCCAGCCATCGCCTCGTAAATCATCGGCAGCCAGCGTGGTACTGGCGGCCGGTCCAGGGGCGAGCTGCTGGAACAGCGAAGGTCTGGGGCTGGCAACACGAAGAAAACACAGGCGGCGGCGGCATACCCCTCCTCGGTACGGCGGCGACCGGCCCTAGAAGCGGCAGACGGCGTCACCGACACAGCATGGGGAGTGTAGACCAGCGGGGGGAAGCAGCATAAGCGGCCGTGAAGGTTGTAGTGGAGACCACTCCAAGGTCACCGCCCCAGACCTCGCTAGACTCTGCAGCAGATCGTGGATGCTAGGCACGCCCTGCAGCCGCAGTGGTCCATACCTGTCCAAGGTCGTCTCCCACGGCTGTAGCACCTGCGGTAGCACAGACAGATTAGTAAGAGGGGTTCCCTCACGCACGGGGGGGAGACATGCCCCACCCCGAACGGAAGGAAGACCCCAAAAACAAAATACGAGGAAGCTGAGCGGGGGGGCAGGAAAGAAGACGAAGAATCGGATACCAAGGGAGTCGCGGGAGAGCTTTCCGACGACTTCCTGGCAGACCTTCGCTTCCCCTACCCCCGCACAGCAGTGAAAAAAAGTAATATGAAAATGAAACAGAATACTGCACTTGCGATTCACATTCATAGAACTTAAAGAGGGAAAAAATCAATTCCGGTAAGAGCGGAAACTTGATCCATAATAATATGATGCTATCATAAATATATATGAAAATGAACAATACTGCACTTGCTATTTCACTTCACAGCAATAAATCGTAAGGATTAATTCCCGGGTAAGAGCGGAAATTGATCCAAAATTAAATTTGATGCAATTAATAAATGAAAATGAAAAGAAAACTGCATTGCGAATCCACTTTCATTGCATTCTATTCATACAAAATAAGAGGCTCTTGCCGAGCGCAATCAAGCTCTCGGCAACGAACGCACAGGGCAAAAATATAATGAAAAAGAGTACTTACATCTTTCAATTACACATTTCGCCCAAAATACATGACTCGGCGCGAGTGCGCCCGCCCTCGGCACCGAGACATAATTCAAGGGTTCAATTCATGAAAAGAGCGGAAATCGCCGTCTCTACGGCGATAGCTCCATGTTGATTCATAATTAAGTAATGAAAATGAAAACAGTGTACTTACAGTTTCATTTTCAAGTCAAACCAAACCATTAGTAGAACACACTAAATAAACAAAGCATACGACGATGAAGCGGGCAGAGAGCGATGACGAACACGTCCTTCACACCCGCGGCCGAAAGCAAAAGTGATTCTTCACCTCTCTGGGCGCGCGGGCGCGCGCACGATCGGACAAGCAGTTAACTACCGTTCTCCCCTTGTTCGAAGCTTACGACCGTCCCAGCTGCCGCTAGTTACCTTCCTATTGTTAAAGGACGCCGAGGGTTTGTACTACGTATCGGAACAAATGCAATTTTGGACAAATTGTCATTTTACCAACAGCCTAAACGAATAATCAGTTAAAACTTTTTGATTTTGTAAAGCTAAAAATTTCTAAATAAATAAGGAATTTAAAAAGCCCAAGATACAGAAGAACACAGGGGAAAGCAGAAAGCACTGGGGATCTGGGGTTCATGCATCTCCAGCCCTGATGTAGACTTCAACTCTGAAAAGGTCATTAAGTGCACAATTTTCTGAATAAATTTTGTTTCCTAAAACTTCTAATAAGGAAATTAATTACAAAGTGCCCACCAACATTTCTGATTATTTTAAAACTTATTGCAGTGGCATCTTGTCTCAGATATGTGTATATATCACTATCTTGAGTAATTAAAGTGTTGAAAGTTTAAATTTATCAGATAGATTTTTAATACAAAAAGAAGTTTCACTTCAAAATGACAATTTGTCCAAAATTGCATTTTTCCTAACTATACAAACCTGAGGTCCTTTACAATAGGAAGGTACTAGCGGGCAGCTGGATAGGTCTTAAGCTTTCGAACAAGGGGTTCGGTAGTTAACTGCTTGTCCGACAGGCGCGCGCGCGCGACTGGGAGGTAAACAAATCACTTTTGCTTTTGGCCCAAGCAAAAACTGCAGAGTGAGGGGTGGCATGAGGTGGGGCTATGTGTAAAAGGACCTCAGGTTTGTATAGTTAGGAAAAATGCAATTTTGGACAAATTGTCATTGTTCCGACACGGCATACAACCTTCGGTCCTTTTACAATAGGAAGACTCACTTCTTGGTGGGAGGAATCTGAGTCTTTTGTGAACAGACTGGTGTTCGCCCACCTTGGAAGCCTCCCTGGTCGTAAGAGCGAGGGAGGGATCCAAGCCTCTGTCCGATTTGATCGGGGTGTGCACCGCAGGATCAATGGTCAGACCTCTGGACCGAGTACTAAGAGAGAGGCAAGCGTATCTCTTCGTACCAGCAATGTAAGAACTTGTTCCTGTACAGGAGCAAATATAAAGTCATGGGTTTGACTCTTGTAGGCATCCACTTCCCCCCCTTGTAGAAGGAAGTGGTGGATATTCTGCTCCTATCCCTAGTGAAAGGGATAGGATGGGGCTCTGTCATATAGCTCACCTGCATCTCGTCCTCATCCAGCGTAGTGACGACCGTGGCCCTCTGCCCACAGGTAGAGGAGTAGGAAAAGACGGGAAGAGGGAGCCAGTCACTCACTCATTCACACATCCATCCACACAGTCACACTAGGACTCGATGCTGTTTCAGCCTGCGAGGGTCTGGGTTAGCTACACAACTTGTTGAGCAGCCACCACGGGTCCCAAGGAAAAGGTATCCAAGGACCTGTGGGCAATATCCCGAAGGTAGAAGGACGTAAAGGTAGTCTGGTTAGACCAGACCCCTGCCTTCAGGACCTGCGCCACGGAGAAGTTCTTACGAAACGCCAACGAGGGCCAATACTCTGACTTCGTGAGCTCTCGGACAGACGTACGGATGTCGTCACTACCATCAGCTCATACGCCCTCCTGATGACCTCACGCAGCCAGAATGAAAGAGTGTTCTTGGATACTTCTTTCTTGGTTACCCCGGTGCTAACGAAGAGGCGTCGACACTCAGGCCTGAGGTGTCGAGTTCTCTTCAGATAGCGCCGTAGCGCCCTCACAGGACAAAGCAGCATCTCATCCGCATCATTATCGGTGAAGTCCAATAGGGAGGGAATCGTGAATGACTCGAACCTGTCGTCAGGGATCGACGGTTTCTGAGTCTTCGCAACGAAGTCGGGACGAAATCGAGCGTCACAGATCCCCATCCCATGGAGTGTCGTACATCATAGGAAAGACCATGAAGTTCCCTACTCTCTTCGCCGATGCCAGGGCCAGCAAGAAGAGGGTCTTGAGGGTCAGATCCCTGTCTGACGACTCTCGGAGTGGCTCGAAACGGCGTTCGAGTCAAACTCCTAAGGACGAGAGTCACATCCCACGCAGGGGGCCTGAGTTCCCTGGGTGGGCAAGACCTTTTCGAAGCTCCTCATAAGCAAGGAGATCTCGAACGAGTTCGAGATGTCCAATCCCCTCAGTTTCAGGACGAGAGCCAAGGCGGCTCTGTATCCTTTGACTGTGGGGACTGAGAGGAGCTTCTCTCGGCGAAGAAAAACGAGGAAATCCGCTACCTGCTGAAGAGTGGCTCTGAGAGGAGATAGACCCCGTCTACGACACCAACCACAGAAGACGGCCCACTTCCCTGGTACACAGCTGCAGAGGACTGAACCGACGTTTCCAGCCATCTCTGTTTTTGCTGCGCTACGAGAAAAGCCTCTCGTTCGCAAGAGAAATGGTGGATAACAGCCAGCCGTGAAGACGTAGGGACTGGACTGCTCGGTGGGTACGCTCGACGTGTGGCTGGGCGAGAAGGTTGTGCCAAGGGGGAATCTCTCTCGGTTCTCCTGCGAGAAGAGCCAGCAGGTCCGGATACCAAATGGCCTGTGGCCATTTGGGAGCCACCAGGATCATCCTGAGATTCGGGCGGGGTGACCAGTACTCGACTGATCACCTTGCGAATCAGGCTGAACGGGGGGAAAGGCATAGACGAAGAGGTTGTCCCACGGGTGTTGAAGAGCGTCCTCTGCAGCTGCCCATGGGTCCGGCACGGCCGAGAAGAACACCTGGAGCTTCCTGTTGTGCCGGGTGGCGAACAGATCCACGACTGGTCGCCCCCACAGGTCGAAGAGCCTTTCCGCCACGTCCTGGTGTAGAGACCATTCGGTCCCTATCACCTGATCCCGACGGCTGAGCGTGTCTGCTACTACATTCCTCTTCCCTGGAATGTAGCGTGCCGACAGCTCTATTGAGTGTGCCTCGGCCCACTCGTGCACCTGCCGAGTCAACTGGTACAACGGGAGAGACACTAGGCCCCCCTGTTTGTTGACGTAGGCCACCACCGTGGTGTTGTCGCACATCAACACATGAGTGTCCCATCAAGCGGTCCTGGAACTCTTGAGAGCGAGGAACGCTGCCTTGAGTTCCAGTACATTGATGTGAAGGTGCTTGTCGTTCTCGTCCCACACTCCTGAAGTCAGCAACTCCTCCAGGTGTGCGCCCCCTCCCTCGGTCGATGCGTCTGAGAACAGCTGCATGTCCGGGGGGGGAGTGCGCAGAGGCACCCCTCTTAAGAGGTTCCTGTCGTCCAGCCACCAGGCTAGGTCCTGCCTCACCTCCGGTGTCAGTGACACTGGAAAGCTTGGGGGATCCGTCGCCTGTGACCAACTCTCCTTTAGTCTCCACTGAAGAGACCGCAGGGGTGCAGCCGCCCGTGAGGGACTAACTTCTCGAGTGACGACAGGTGTCCGATCACGACTTGCCATCGCTGAGCTACCTGTTCCTGCCGAGACAGGAACTGGTTGGCTGCCTCCCTGAATCTGCTGATCCGCGAGTCTGCGGGGAAGACTCGCCCTGCTACCGTGCGATCAGCATACCCAGGTACCTTCATCCTCTGCTTGGGCTCGAGATCGGACTTTTCGAAGTTCACAACGATCCCCAGATCGCGACAGAACTCGAGCAGTCGATCCCCCTGTCCTGTAGCAACTGCGAGCGGGAGCTCGCCAGGACTAACCAATCGTTGAGATACCTCATCAGACGTATCCCGTGCGAATGGGCCCAGGCAGACACCAGAGTGAACACTCGCGTGAACACCTGTGGGGCGGTTGAGAGACCGAAGCAAAGTGCCCTGAACTGGTACACCGTCCCGTCGAGATGAAGCGGAGGTACTTTCTGGAGGACGATGAATTGGTATTGGAAATACGCATCCTTCAAGTCCACTGAAAGCATGAAATCGTTCTCCCTGATGGAGTCGAGCACTGAGCGTGCCGTCTCCATCGTGAACCGGGTCTGGCGAACAAACCGGTTCAGGGGAGAGAGATCTATACACCGGGCGCCAGCCTCCCGTAGACTTTTCCACCAGGAAGAGTCGACTGTAAAAGCCCGGTGAACTGATCCGTGACGATTTCTACAGCTCTCTTGCTCAGCATGGTCTTGATCTCCTGTCTCAATGCTACGTCCTTCGATGACCCTGGAACGTACGACTGCTGTTGGACCGGGTTGGAGGTGAGGGGTGGCCGAGATTCGAAGGGTAATATATATCCCTCCCCCCGAAGGACATCTACAAATCCAGGTCTCGGCGCGTAGCGCTGCCAAGTTGCCCAATGGCTGGCCAGGCACCCCCCCCACTTACCGGCAGCAGGTGAGGGGGAACGCCGTCCCTAGCGTTTCCCCCCTTTCTTCGACTTCTTCCCAGAGCCTCCCCGGGAGGAGGAGGGCTGGGAGGAGGGCTGGTTACGGCTCCCCTTGGTAGAAGTCGAAGAAGACAGAGTCTTTCCCCGGGGCTTCGACGCAGCTACCGTCTTAGCCACCGAGGAAGCGCTAGCCGAGCTCTTAGACTTGGCCGCAGTCCGAGGCTGCCCAGAAGCCTTCGAGACTGCCTGGTGAACCAGACGGTCACTGTCGTCAGTGCGCCGTCTGTCCACCGCAGCGTCCACCATCTCTCCTGGGAAGAGAGACGTGGAACTCCGTAAAGGTCCGTTGCGAAGTCCCAACGCCGCTTCAACGCCCGGCCGCCCTGGAAACCCGAGTAAGGACAGCGTCCCTTCGTCGGAGAACCAGGTTGGCCCACAGGTTCACCGTCTGGTGGGCAAGGAAGGAGATGGCTCTTCCTCCAGACTGGCAAAGTCTCCTAAAGGACCGAGTCATCTTCGGGAGAAATTCCCCCGGAGTTGGCTGCGACCTTAGATACTGTGAGGGACCACAGATCTAGCCAGGAGAGACGGCCTGGAAAGCTGCCATGGCGGTAGATTCCAGGCCGAGTGCCTCTTGCTGCGAGAACCATAGTTCTCGGACGGGAGCTGCTGCAGAGACACACCCGGAGTCAGCCTGGCTAACTCCGGGTTCACCTGTTTGGGCGGCATCGGGTCTTCAGATGGCACGTAAAAACGCCGCTGTCGCACGCAGAGGAGGTGGAAGCAGCTTGCTCGACCTGCCAGACTTGAAAGCGAAACCGTCTTGTCGGAGACAAGCGATTCAACCTGGTCCAGCACTGAGTCCGCAAGCTCAGAACGCGCAAACCCACCGTCGGTCTGGGTTCCCTCTTCGGGCCCCAGAAACGACTCGAGCCGGGACGTGGGCTCGGATGGTGGGAGCGGCGATCCTTCTGCGAGGTCGTTGTGCTGACGAATCAGCGCAATAAACCTCGGCAAAGTTCCTCTGGATCTCAGGAGTGACTGACGTCCTGCGGAGTCGGACCATCCAGTCCATCCCTCAACAGGAGCATCTCCCGAGACCCTCCTCCCTCAAGGGGAGGAACAGCGACAGACCCCTCTCGGTCTCCTCCAACCACTGTGCGTACGACCTGGCTGGTCCGAGAACCGTACCTGGTACGTACGACGACGTGGTGGGAGCCTGAGGGGCGACCCTCACGATCACTCCTCAAATACCTCGCCCCTCCCGGTGTGAACCCGAGGAGGTTTTGAAGGTATGGAGAGGCAGACCTGACGCTCCCTCCTCGCTCGCTGGCAGAACCAGTGGGCTTGGAAGACTGCAGGCGATCGCCAACCGCGGGTGGCGATCGAGCTGCAGACCTAGTCGAGCCGTCTCGCTGTGGAGAACGGCTGGACCGAGAACAGCGGCCCGGTCTCGTGTGTCAGAGGAGCTGGTGCTGGTCGCCGTACCCGATCGCTCTCTGTGAGTGTGACGGTCAGGCGACCGGCGAGCTCCACTGTCACGGTGAGACCGGTGCGTATCCTCACGGTGCGTCAGTTCGCTGGTACCAGGTTCCGTTTGGGTCCACCGTGCTTTTTTGTGCCGGCGAACGGGGGGACCTCTTCCCAGCCTCAGCCCGTGGCCGGTCATGGACCGTCACGTCCCCGCCCGGGTAGCCAGCTGCTCGCCAGCGAGAGCGAGAGCTGGTCTGGTGAGAGTCGCGTGAGCGGCTTGTCACCAGTCTTCCGCTCCGTGCCGTGAACCTGACGCTGAGCGGACATCAGAGGTCTGGTTCTTGGCTGCACGGCCGCTGTTAGGCGACCGTACACTCGGTACCTCTTGCGAACGAGAGGCCGAGACGGCCCTGCAGCGTGGCCGAACCACTAACCAGCAGGTGAGGAAATGACCGGTGTTTAGCCGGCACTCCTCTGGTCCCCGTAGTCTTCCTCCTTGCGGAAGAAGAGACGGGTTCCTGCCCCCGAAGGAGCAGGGTGACCAGCGGAAGAACCCAACCCCCCGTCTCACCAGAGCGAGACGGGCCCTTAGAAGTTCCGAAGGAGACTTCTTAGGGGGGGGGGAGGCGACCTTCTTCTTCTTCGCGGGGGAGCCTTAGAAGAAGAAGGAAGAGGCGGCAGACGACGACGACGACGAAGAAGACGATGAAGACGACGACGACACCTTCCTCTCTTCTTTCTTCTTCTTCGTCAACCTCCTCAGGACCGACGTCAGATCTGTCAGCCAGAGCGGAGCCGGGGCTGCTGTTGCCGAAGCAACAGGGCCGGACGCACCTGTCCGAACAGATCACATCGGGAGCAGCGGCGCCAGGAACAGGAACAACGTCAGCAGGTGCAGGCATCACAGGAACGGCAGTAGAGACGGCAGGAGCAGGTACAGGAACGGCAGCAGTGGTCAACGTCACGTCCCGTGAACGGCGGCTGGGCAGGTACGGCAGGTACGGCAGGTTGTGCAGGCGGTCCAGATGGAACGGGACCAGCGGCACAGACATTCCTTGGGTACTGGTGGGAGGTCCAGGGGCGAGCTCTTCGGGCACACGAAGTCCGGTCGCGGCAGCACGGCAAAACCCAGGTGGTCGGCATCACACTCCCCCGAGGTACGGCGACTGGCCCCTGCACCGATGTAGTAGGTGTTACAGAGACCGCGTGCGGGGGGTGTACACCAGGTGAGGAGTGAAGCGTAGCCAGGTGTTGTAAGGGTCGTGGTGGTGGTCGTAACCGTCGCATGGGTGACGCCACGGAGCCAGCGAGATGGTAGAGCAGCCCCTGGACACTCGGCACGCCCTGCAGCCCCAACGATGCCCACACCTGTCCGAGGTCGTCCTTCGCGGCAACCGCACCTGAGGAAGCAAAAGTCGGGTGATTAGGAGGATCCTCTACCCGCTCGCGCGAAGACGAACGGATAGAGGACCCAGAGTACAACTCGACGTCGGGGTATCTAGCGCCCTCCTCCACACTCGACAAGTCAGGTGAGGAGAAGGACCTAGAAACCCCCCCCGAAGGGGAAGGCGCCAAACGTGGAAGCTGAGCGGGCGGCAGGAAAGAAGACGAAGTGTCCGTAACCAAAGGAGTCGCGGGAGAGCTTTCCGACGACTCCTTTGCAGGCCTTCGCTTCCTGCCCTCATACAAAGTCCACTGCGCCTCCGACCAATTATTACATACTTCACATGGCTCGGCTCGGGTGCATTCGCGCCCCCGACACCGAGCGCTGGACAAAATATGAGGGTCAATCTCCGGGAATGAGCGGAACTTTCCGCATTTACGCCCTTTCGGTACCCGGGCATAGTCTCCGTGGGGTAGCGGAGGCGAGGAGATTCCATCGTTGACCAATAACTCACAATTAAT
Organism: Macrobrachium nipponense; assembly: GCF_015104395.2. NCBI lineage: Eukaryota > Metazoa > Arthropoda > Malacostraca > Decapoda > Palaemonidae > Macrobrachium > Macrobrachium nipponense. The sequence continues at coordinate 40,900,498 of NC_061093.1, forward strand.
TAGAAAGAGAGAAATGATTGTACTTACAATGATTCTTTCATACACAAACACAACCATATACTCAGGAAAGCAAACGACGAGAAGCGGGCAGAGAGCGTCGAACACACACGTCCACTCGCTGTGAGGCCGAAAGCAAAAGTGATTTGTTTATTTCCTCCCAGTCGCGCGCGCGCGCCTGTCGGACAAGCAGTTAACTACCGAACCCCTTGTTCGAAAGCTTACGACCTATCCAGCTGCCGCTAGTACCTTCCTATTGTAAAGGACCGAAGGTTTGTATGCCGTGTCGGAAACAAATAAACTATAAAAAAAATGGCACATGATAAAACTATATTATAATGTGGCTATATTTTTCTAATGTACCTTTATGAAGCATCAGCATGAATAATTTTTTTGAACAAACACAAAATTCAGGAATTACAAAAGTATATATCTGAAAATATAATTAATTTTTCATAGACAAACCAACTACTGTACTTTATATAGGCTTAATCTGGTAGTGGTCTGGTTAATTACTACTACTGCAGATAATATAAATGTAAATCAACAGATTTGCACTGATGCAATTATAATTTCCTAAGTATGAAATTAATTTTTTTACTCAAGCAATCTCATTAGGTTAGTTAGCCTCTAGATGCCTAAAGCAGATTAAAATAATGTAAAATAATGTATTGTTTGAAGCACATAATGTTATCTATAATTTCTAAATGATGCAAAAGCACTGCATACAAACAATCTGTACAGTTCTTTAAAAAACTGATATTGTATGATACAAAATAAAGTTTCATACATACTTACCTGGCAGATATATACTTGGCTAAGACTCTGTCGTCCCCGACAGAAATTCAAATTTCGCGCCACTCGCTACAGGTAGGTCAGGTGATCTACCGGCCTGCCCTGGGCGGCAGGACTAGGAACCATTCCCGTTTTCTATCATATTTTCTCTCTTCCACCTGTCTCCTGCGGGGAGGCTGGGTGGGCCATAATCGTATATCTGCCAGGTAAGTATGTATGAAAACTTTATTGTATCATAACAATATCATCATTTTCATACAATCAACTTACCTGTCAGATATATACTTAGCTGATTGGCACCCTTGGTGGAGGGTAAGAGACAGCTACTTATGGAATAGACAGGTAAACAACATATGTTGTAGGTATAAATAAAACCTTGGTTCCTACCTGATAGGTGGTAGACTTCGTGGGTGTTTGCCCAGTAGTCTGCATCACCTCAAGAAACTTTAGCGAGATATATGATCTATGGCCAAGAGTTCTTGTGGGTCTGCCGATGGGGTCTTATCCGCTTACTCGGCAGAGCCTGAAAGGACTTTGTCAATGGGTGCTGATCCACTTATATGACAATACACCTTATGAAGGAGCATACAACCAATCCCGACCACCTGATCCTAACCACATGTTAGTAATAAAACTTGGTTCGAGTTATCCCCCGAACTCTTCACAACAACAATAACTCAAAAAAAAAAAAACACAATACGCACACATACATAAATTAAAAAAAAAAAATAAATAAAAAAAAAAAAAATTATACTCATCTAATAAGATATCACAAGAGTTTCTTACTGAACAACAGTGACTGGCCGCCAGTGCGACACCAAGCCCTTTTTGTTAGAAGAGACTCTAGAACATATCTAAAAAGAAGGTAAGTATATACTTAAGGATTGGTGTTGGCTCCCATACCCAGGATCGTATCCGCAGACACGAAAGGACCTAGAGAAAAACATTTCTCATAGGTCACACGAACGTCTCTCAAGTAATGAGATGCAAATACTGAGTTGCATCTCCAAAATGTCGTATCCAAGATGTTTTTAAGTGACATATTCTTTTGAAACGAGAGAGACGTCGCTACTGCTCTCACTTCATGAGCTTTCACTCTCAACAGTCGAAACTCTTCGTCAGGACAGATCTTATGCGCGTCTGTAATGACGTTTCTCACAAAGAATGCAAGAGCATTCTTGGACATCAGTCTGTGGGATCTTTTACCGCGCACCAAAGACCTTGTCTAGAGCCCCCCATCTGGCCGTCTCTGAAGGTAGAACTTTAGAGCTCTTACAGGACATAGAGACCTCTCTGCTTCTCTGCCTACGAGACTCGATAAGCCTTTAACCTCGAAGGACTTAGGCCAGGGATTCGTGGGATTCTCGTTTTTAGCTAAAAACAAGGTTTTAAACGAGCAAATAGCTGAGTCCCCCTTGAATCCTACTCTATCCTCCAGAGCATGTAATTCACTAATTCTCTTTGCTGTAGCTAAAGATAATAGGAATAAGCATTTCCTAGTGATGTCTCGAAACGACGCCAGATGAGGAGGTTCGAACCTTTCGGATGACAGGAACTTGAGTACTACATCTAGGTTCCAGTTAGGAGGAACCGGTTCCTTAGACTTCGTAGTCTCAAAGGATCTTATGAGATCGTGGAGATCCTTGTTATCTGCCAGATCTAATCCTCTATTCCTGAAGACTGCCGAAAGCATACTTCTGTATCCCTTTATTGTGGATACAGATAGATGAGATTCTTCTCTCAGGAACAGCAGGAAATCAGCAATTTCCGCTACAGAGGTAGTGGAGGAGGACAACTTCTTAGATTTGCACCACCTTCTAAAAACCTCCCACTTGGACTGATATACTTGTCTAGTGGAGGCTCTGCGGGCTCTCACGATCGCGCTTGCAACTTTACGAGAAAACCCTCTCGCTCTGACGAGTCTTTCGATAGTCGAAAGGCAGTCAGAGCGAGAGCGGGGAGGTTTTGATGATACCTCTGGAAGTGTGGTTGTTTGAGAAGATCCATCCTTCTTGGGAGGGATCTGGGAAAATCTACCATCCACTCCACCACCTCCGTGAACCAATCTTGTGCCGGCCAAAAGGGGGCTATCAATGTCATCCTCGTCCCCTTTGAAGCCACAAATTTTTTCAGAACTAGTCCCAGGATTTTGAAAGGAGGAAAAAGCGTAGACGTCTACATGAGACCAGTCTAGTAGGAAGGCGTCGACTATCAGAGCTCTGGGTCTTCCACGACCGAGCAAAAGACTTCCAGCCTTTTGGAGAGGAACGTGGCGAAGAGATACACATGAGGGGTTCCCCAAAGAGACCAGAGATCTTGACACACATCTTTGTGTAGGGTCCACTCTGTGTGAAGGACCTGGTTCCTCCTGCTGAGTCTGTCCGCCCTTACATTCCTTTCTCCCTGAATGAACCTTGTAAGCAGGGAGATGTTCCTCTGGGACGTCCAAAGCAGATCTCTTGCAAGTTCGTAGAGGAACAAGGAGTGAGTCCCTCCTTGTTTCCGAATGTAGGCAAGTGCTGTGGTGTTGTCCACATTTACTTGAACTACTTTGTTTGACACCAGAGGTTCTAGACTCTTCAGAGCCAGGTGTACGGCGAAGAGCTCTTTGCAGTTTGTGCCAAGACACCTGCACTGCTTCCTAGGTGCCTGACACTTCCTTCGAGCCTAATGTTGCTCCCCAACCGTTCTCCGACGCGTCGGAGTACAACACTAGGCTTGGGTTCTGGATTTTCAGGGAGATTCCCTTGTTCCCCTTCAGAGGGGCAACCACCATTCCAAGTGCGGTCTCATCTCACTGGAATGGGAAAGGCGTCTGAAAGATGTCGGTCTTCCAACTCCAAGACCTCTTGAGGAAGAATTGAAGTGGACGTAAATGAAGTCTTCCTAGTGGGAAGAACTGTTCGAGCGAGGAAAGGGTCCCTAGAAGGCTCAGCATTCCCTCGCCGAAGTCTGTTCCTTCCCTAAGAAGAGAGAGACTTTCTGCAAGCCTTTTGCGATTCTCTCTTGCGAAGGAAATACTCGAAAACCCCGAGAATCCATCTGAATCCCCAGATAGACTAAGTTCTGTCTGGGGGTCAGCTGTGACTTCTCGAGGTTTACGAGTAATCCCAACGATCTGATCAGGTTTAGTGTCAACGTAAGGTCCTCCAAACACTGTCTCTCTGATCTAGCCCTGATGAGCCAGTCGTCCAGATACAGAGAGATATTACACCTTTGAGGTGAAGAAACCTCGCCACATTCTTCATCAGGCTTGTGAAGACCTGAGGAGCTGTGGAAAGGCCGAAACACAAGGCTCTGAACTGAAAGATCCTTCCCCCCGTCATGAAACGGAGGTACTTCTTCGATGAAGGGTGGATCGGGACGTGAAAATAGGCGTCCTGGAGATCCAGAGACACCATCCAATCTCCTTGGCGCATAGCCGCAAGGACTGAGGCTGAAATCTCCATAGAGAACTTCTCCTTCTGAACAAATTTGTTCAGAGCGCTGACGTCAAGTACCGGCCTCCAGCCCCCCGAGGCCTTCGCAACCAGAAAAAGGCGATTGTAAAACCCCGGGGAGTTTTGATCCAGTACTAGTTCTATCGCAGCACAGGATCCTTGTACTTGGCTGACAGTTCCCGCGGAGTTGAAGTCAGGGGAGGACTGTCCAGGAAAGGGATAAGATATCCTTTCCTTATCACAGACATTGATGAGGCGTCTGTGTTGATACGTGCCCAGGACTCCACAAATCCCAGGAGCCTGGCACCTACTGGTGTTTGGAGAAGAGAAGCATCACTTCCCTTCTTAAAGGGACGGAAGGCAGACCTACCTCTCTTCTCAGGAGCCTTCTTTCTTGAGGGTGCTCTGGAGGTAGGGCCACCTCGAAAGGGCTGAACCGACGTACTCGGTCCTTTCTTTTCCACCGCAGTCGCAGGTCTCTTCTTCCTTGATGACTGGGTAAGAAGGTCTTGAGTCGCCTTCTCAGTTAATGAACGAGAAATGTCTTTTACTAACTGAGAAGGAAACAAAAAGTCCGATAATGGAGAGTACAACAGCGCTGCCCTTTGAGAGTGGGAGACTGCTTTAGTCAAAAAAGCACTGAAGACTGTCCTCTTCTTAAGAAGTCCCGCTCTAAATAAAGAGATCTCAAACGAGCCATCCTGTACCACCTTGTCGATACATGACAGAATACACAGGAGAACTTCTAGGTCGAGTCCTTCTGAATCATGGGCCTTCTTGGACATCACCCCAAGGGACCAATCTAAGAAGTTGAAAACTTTTAATACATGGAAGAGTCCCTTGAGGAGATGGATCCAGTTCTGAAATGCCCCAAGTCACACGGGCAGAGTTCAATCCTTGCCTTCTTGACGCATCGACAAAAGTCGAAAAAGTCCGCTTCCGCCGAAGACGGAAGAGAAATACCCATATTCTCTCCCGTCTGATAACAAATGCCTCGTTTACCAGCGAGTCTCGCTGGGGCATGCAGAAGACCGTTCTGACCAACTCCTTCTTCGAATCCATCCACGAATTCAAAGACTGAAGAGCCCTCTTCATAGAAATGGTGGGCTTCATTCTTAGAAAAGATGAAGACTCCTTTGCCTTTGCGCTCGAGAACAGAGAGCGCGGAGAAGGAGGAGCGGGCAGGGGTTAAAGCGTCTCCGTATTCTTCAAGAAGCAGGGCTGTCAAGACTTTTTAGCTTGATAGTCCTTCTCTTCCACGATACTCGTCTTCGAGTTTCCTCCTACTCGGGGTCTAGAGGAGACTCCGTAGACAAATCAGGACGTCTTTCCTCTGGGGGAGACAAACTCCTGATAGGAGAGGGACTAAGGGAATGATAATCCCTCCTTTTCAAAGTTTGAGCTTTGTGAGAAGCTTCCCTCTTGGCTGGCGCCAAAAGCCTAGGCTTCTCCCCATAAAAGGATGACGCCTCGCGCTTGGATGACGCCTCTCGTCCGCCGAGCGTCCTGGCTGATGCCTCGCGCTTGGCTGACTCCTGACGTCTGGATGACGCCTCGCGCCTGGAAGACGTCTCGCTCTCAACTGGCGGTCCTCCCTTAGGAGCTGGCGCCAAAACCATTGGGCTGGCGCCTCGCGCTTATATGACGCTCTGTATGACGCCTCACGTCTATCTGGTGTCACGTCTCTGAAATATGGTCTCTCGATCTTGATCTAGAAGCAAACTTCTTCAGCATGTTTGGAAGACGAAGCTTCATGTCTGAAAGACGCCTCGCGTTTGGCAGGAGAGAGAGGACGAGACTTTTGATTGGAAGAGAAACGTCCTTCTTATGAAGAGGATCTCTCGCCAAAACTCCCACCAATGAGGCTAGCTGTTTTCTTGTACAGCAAGGAGAATTTTCCTTGAAGCTTCTCCCACGTCATCTTCAATGGGGGGAGAAGTCGAAGGCAAGCGGTCCGCTACGTCCATGTAGGGAGACGTTGACGCAACCTTCGCCTTTTTGATAGAAGAGGGAGCTTCATCTGAGAAGCGCTCCGGGCTTGAATTCAAATCAGGTTCTCTCAAATGCCGTTTCAGTAGCCTAGAAAGGTCCGAATCCTTCCACCTCGTTTAGGTGAAGGAGAACCAGATGACGAGAAACACTCTCGCCGGACGCTTTTTTCTATAGCGGCCCTGAGCAGCCTGAAGCGAAACAGAGCTGCTGAAGGGACGTCTGACCGTTGAGGATTCCCACGACCTCCTTAAGGCTTTCGACTTTCCTTCTCCTCTGGGCATGGGAGCTTGGAAGAGGTCTAGGCCTGGGAGCGTCGCAGGGACGATCAAACGCCCCCTCCACAACACTGGGAGCACTCACTTCACTGAACATTTCACTTCACTATCCTTACCTTGTAAGACCGCCATTTTGGACTTCATCTTATGGATAGTAGCCTTCAGATCGGCGATTTCAGAGGCCGATTCTGAAAGTAAAGCTTGTGAATTCGACAGAGGGAGAATCAAAATCATCAAAGTTAGATATAGGGTCAATAAAAGGCTCAATAGGCCTTGTACTCACACTCTTCAAACGTCTAACCCTATCCCTCTCTAACTTCCTCAAATAAGAAGTTAGTCTTCCATTCTTCTGCATTTAATCCCTCACATTCATGACAGGTAATAGTAGAAGAACATTCAAACCACCCCCTACATTTACGACATACAGTGTGAGGATCAACCGAAGCCTTCGGTATCCTCACCCTGCAGCCTACATTCACACACATTCTCACACTCACATTTGAGTCAGACATACTGAGAAAAATAAAAAAACAAGTCCAAATTCAGTCCACAGTAGCGAATTCAAAAACAAGATCCAGTACGTCACCAAAAAAGCCGAGAAACGATGATCAAAAGGTTGAAATAAGAATCTAAGTCAGGAGGTAATAACAACAATGTTGATACCACCGGCAACAGAGAAAATATGATAGAAAACGGGAATGGTTCCTAGTCCTGCCGCCCAGGGCAGGCAGGTAGATCACCTGACCTACCTGTAGCGAGTGGCGCGAAATTTGAATTTCTGTCGGGGACGACGGAGTCTTAGCTAAGTATATATCTGACAGGTAAGTTGATTGTATGAAATTTTACGTTGCATGTGCAATTGATCTACACCATAAACTGTTTTCAATGACTATATAGTAGGAGTAACATCACTTGTACCTGAAATCGATCTAGAACTCTAATGCCGTCATCTGGTTCCTGGGGTATCCTGGACTTCAGTCTTTCTGGACGTGTTTGAAGTCTGCCATGTACTTTGTAAAACCTAGCTTCAGCATCCAGATCAAATTGAGGTACCCCATGTTCATGTTTAGACTTTCTGAAAATAAAATTATTATATTACACTACAAATTACTATATCCAAACAATGAAACGCTGTAACTGTTAACCCTATGGAAGTATATTCCATATAACTGAGCCCCAAGTCAGTGCCAATAATGTATATGATTAAACATATGAAGATACAGAAAACAACATTATATCCTTCATATGAATAGAAGGATCCACAATAATATACTTGAATATCAAGAAGCGCATTTGTAACAATTTATACAAAGCTTACACAGCTTTTGTTCATTGTTCTGTGGACTTGTCCAATTTAGCAGTTCTCTGGTATTATAGCAATATTTTACTAGAAACAGTGCTAAAGCAGACACATTTCACTGGGCGACACGGCTTCCTTGCCCAGAAATAGATTTTTCCTACGTCAAAATCCCTTTTCTAAGCCCTTGGAAAAGGATGCAAACCATCAAAGACACACCTACTTGAAGTCATATTTTTAATTAATAGGAGAGCAAAAATTGCTCATAGCAAAAGATTTTTTTAGATGGCTGTATCTTCCACATTTTTTTTACACTATATAGGTCATTCTGGTCTTGTTTTGTTGGTAAAAGATTGAATTTTGTCACATTGTCATCAAAAGTATAAAAAGACCACCAGGAAATGCCATAACATGTCAGATAAATGTAGCAGAACATGAACAATTTTGTTATGTCTTAAAAAAAGAGCTCTAGCATCAAAACTATTACACCTTCAGTTTACATATATTTTTCATTGTATTCTACAACTCTTTAGTTATAAAATGACAGATATGTCTATTTCTAAGCCGTTGTAAACGTATGCAAACCGTTGAAGAAACATACCCACTAAAGTCAAATTTTTACTTAGTAGGCGAGCGAAAATTGCTCATAGCAAAAGATTTTTTTAGACGGCTGTAGCTTCCACATTTTTTACGCTATATTGGTCATTCTGGTCTTGTTTTGTTGGTAAAAGATAAAATTTTGTTACATTGTCATAAAAAATGTAAAAGACGCCAGGAAATGCCATAACGCATCAGGTAAATGTTGCGGAACATGAAAAATTTTATGTTATGTCTTACAAAAAGAGCTCTAGCATAAAAACTATTACACTTACAGTTTTCATATATTATATTCTACAACTCTTTAGCTATACAATGGTATATATAACTTTATTCCTAAGTCCCAGGAAATGTATGTAAAGAGTCAAAAAAAATCAGTTACCCAAACTCAGTTTTATTCTTTTTTTTTCAGTAGGTAAAAATAAAAATTTTATTGCATAAAAGAAGATAACAAAATAAATCCTTACACCCACAACCTTTTGTTGTGATCCTTTGGGCTGGTGTTGTGCATCCTCCTCTCCCCTGAAGGATCTTGCATATACCTGCAACACGGCAATTCGAGAAAGGAGGGACATGAACACCTATTGACGCCTCACCCTCTTCCCTGTCTTTACTCCAGGAGGGGGAGTGGACCAGTACTTGTCGATGGTATGGTACCTCCTGAAACAATCCCTCCTGTAGACACAGAATGCCACTTTGCACTCCGCACACTGGAAAATCGTGTCTCGGCATCTGCCACTCAAATAACAGACACAACACTTCTGCTGGCGTATAGCCCCAATCCTCTCTTCTACATGATTCCCTGGCCTCAGTCTGTCAGGGTTGTCCTAAACTCGGGTAGGAGGTGTGTGCTGAAGGGTGGCAGAAGGAGTGACAGGTTGGGTGGCAGCTGGAGTGGCAGGCTGGGGGTAAGGGATGCCAGGATTATCGACCCTATCCTCAACATCGTGTTGTTCATGACAAGGTCTGTCTGCCCTCTCGTTCTCAGGTAGAGAGGGGGCATGGGCGATCCTGCTCCCAGAGTCGGGCCACAAGGTCTCGTCGTAGTGAAGGAGGGCGTCGGCAATCTCTTCATGGTACTCCCAAAGTGTCAACCTTTTTCTCTTGTCAGTCCTATATTTGCAGTAGAGGGTGAAGGAATTTAGGAGTGCCAGCTGAAGGAGGTCCACCTGATCGACTTCCTTGAGAACGAATAGTAATTTATAAGTTGGTCAAAGAGGTCAATGCCCTCCATATAGCTGATGTACTCCTTTACCAATTTTGGTCTCTGAATTTTATAGTCTTCACGTACATACCGCCCTCCTCATTTGACCCTCCTGTTGTGGATGAACTCCTCAGAGTCTGCATTGAAGTAGTTGCTGATGAAACTCGCACCTCAAGTCCTGCCAGCAGATGACATAGTGTTGTCCTTCTTCCTGAATATCATGTCTCCTCACTGCAATTTTTTCCTCCTGACAGCCTCTCTTAGCACTTTAGGTTACCCCTATGGATGCGAAGAGTGCCACTGCAATGGGTGCCATTGTTGTAAAGTTCTTCTGCCAGAGAAACAGAGTTGTAGAAATTATCCATGAAAACATGGTAACCTTGGTTTAGGTGTGGTCCCATGAGGTTAAAATCTATGTCACGAAGGGAGGAAGTAACACCTCTGTAGATAAGAAAATCAAGGACTTAACCTGACTGACTCTCACACAAAAAATAAATCTTTTTGCCATATTTTGCAGGTTTCTTTGGGTTGTACACTTTGATGTTGAAACGTCCTTTCCACTTCATCATCCATTCGTCAAGAGAAAGGTGTTTTTGAGGCACATACAGACTTTTATATTTGTCTTGGATGTATTCCATAACTGGTCGTATCAGTATTAGCTTGTCAAGGTTGTCCTTTGGTATAGCCCGACGATTGAAAGTGTGGAAATACTTTCCTATTGCTTCAAATCACCTACGTGATAGAGCAGCTGGGAAGGCAGACATGCAGTATGTTTTGTTCCGTGCCCAAAACATCCCCATTTCTGGTAAATCAATGATACCCATCCAAATGACAATCCCCAAATACTTAGCAATGTCAATGACGTTACAGCCACTCCATGCATATGCCAATATCTTGTTTAGCTCACAATGCATGTAGGTGGCATAATCATTTGTCTCCTCCGTAAGGTATACCAAAAATTCATGTAAAAAAAAAAAGAAAAAAAAAAGACAGAGCTGAAAAAAAACCAATGGAGTGGTGGGATGGGTGCAGTCATTCGAGGCAGAGCAGAGAAGGGGTGTGGTGTAGGTGGTGTAGCATCTTGACTCCACCCTTCCTCCTCATCCCAACCATCTTTTACGGAAGAACGGAACGAAAAGCTGCTTGACTTGCTCTCCGTTTCCTCCCACTTGTCCTGGTCCTCCTTGCACCTATTGCACAGCGACACACAGGACGCCTACGGCCTGCATATTCGTCCCCTTCATCACTATCATTACTAGAGGGAGAGCTCTCATCTTCTATTTCCATCTGAGCTTGAGTAACGTCTTCATAACCCTCAAAATCATTCACTTCATCAACTTCCGAGGGCTGATAATCATCATCACTATCCTCAATTGTTATATCACTATCACCATCACCATCTGTAGTAGCGACACCACTTGTGCCTGTCACTATCACTTTTCCCATCACCACTACTTCCCTCATCTCCAGACAACCCCACCTCACTATCACTTTCATCACTACCATCTTCAGTTATGGTGTCACAAACTGCTTGTAATTTATGAGGGTTAAGATTCTTTATCCTTGAATATTTATCCAATAAACTTTGAAACAACAAAGTTGGTGTCTTTTGTGTATTTTTTTGGGAGAGAGGGGTCAACATGGTGTGAGGTTGTGGGTGATGGAAAGTTCAAACTATGCACAACTTTGCCCTTTGGAACCTTTTCCATGAGTCCTTTTGGCAATTTGAAATTACTGAAATAAAGAACAATCTTTCATTAACAAATTCTGAATATTTCAGCAAAATCAATACACAAATAACAGAGCTAGAAGCGCAAATGTACCAAGATATCACTGGGTGACACAGCGATTTCGAAGTGTAAAAAGTAACTGATGATTGTAGGAAAGATTTTTGGTGTGAGAGGGCTTGGGGCCACTCAGCAAGCATGGCAAGGCTTTGTTTGTGCTGTCTCAGCGAGGGAACCTCGAGGTGCTATTAGTGATTTATGGCGAATTTTGATTTAACTGTATATGTCTCTGGACATTCGGTACGTCCCATAGCGGTGAAGGGAGAGATTTTTGTGGTGAAAGGGTTAATTACTCACAGATATATATGAGGTAGCAAATAATAAGCTTGCAGGGTAGGGTAACAATAATTCAGCAAAAAATATAGCTGAAAATTATTAATGGCTTCAGGATACATGTAATCTTTGCATATTACAGGGGCTACTGTCACATGTTCAAGATAAATCATTAACTTAGTTATAAAAATTATCTTAAAAGATGCACAGCAGTCCCTTGATAAATCTTCGTTTACATGTTTAATTATTTATATCACTGTACTTGTTTTGGTACTAGACAATACAGTATACAGTGTATCACTATTTCATCAAAATATAGGTTGCTCAGCCTAACTTCATTTGGTGTACAGTAATTTTCCTTTACAAGAAGCAAGGGTTAATATATAATACTATCAACATATTTTGAGAGCTTTAAAAATTCAGTTTAAAAAGTTATGATATAAATATAATTAAGATACTTGCCTTACTATTAGCTTACGAAGCAATCTGTGCAATTTTGCTGGAAGTGGTGCAGCTTCTTGAAGTCGTTTGAGTTCTCTCACTAATTTCTTCTCTTCGTAACCACTTAAAGGACGTATACTGAAACACAATAAAAGTTCTTCAATAAACTAAATAACCTAAAGATCAAAGTATAGTTTAGCTTTTACTGAAGAACATTTGAGGCACCTATGTCAGAGGGGCCTATGTGCAAAAGCTATTATATTGGCAAATGACTGAATTATCTTCTAAAGCAATCAGAACATCTTTACGAGGCTTAGAAATAATAAAAACGATGTGATGAATATGAAATTTTAAAGAAAATCGTAGATATTTTTGGAAATAATCATGAAAAATATAATAATTAGGTATGGAGAGTTTGTGTTATCCCTAAATTGTGTAGAAATGTTTGATCTTTCATGTGGAAGCAATAATTTTGCTATAAATGTGTTTGCTAATGAGCTGTAATTGATTTAAAAAAAACTAATTTCTTACGGAATGCAATTTTCAGATTTTCCAACCTACTTATGCTGACGTTTTGTCAGGCAAAAAGAATGTGGTCGCAGACAAGTTGAGCCGTCAGAACCAAATTCTAGGCATGGAGTGGTCTCTACATCAGGTTGTGGTGGACAGGTTTTTTCAGGTGTGGGGGGAGGTCTATGTTAGACCTCTGTGCAACCCGCTACAACAAGAAGCTAGAGGTCTATTGCTTGGTGATTCCGAATCCCCTAGCACTAGCAGAGGATGCCTTTCAACATCCTTGGGACAACATAGAGGTGTACACATTTCCCCCGTTTTGCCTGATCCGTCAAGTGCTGAACACAGTGATGAGAGCTCGAAACTTCAAGATGACATTAGTGGCTCCTCTCTGTGGCCACAGGCAGAATGGTTTGCAGATCTTCTATTTCTGTTGTCAGAGGTTCTGAGAAAAATTCCACCAAGGTGGCAATTACTTGGCCAACATCACGTCGAAAGATTCCACCACTCAGTAGAATCCCTGTCTCTTCATGGATGGAGGCTATCAAGTATCTCCTCCAGGCAAGAGGGTTTTCTCAGGAGACAGCAAAGCACATGTCCAGCCATCTTAGGAAGTCCTCGGTTGTAGTCTACTAAGGGAAATGGGCAATATACTGTGATTGGTGTCGTTGATGGGGTTTCCACTCAAAACCTCTATTCAGTGCATAGCAGATTTTTTGGTCTTTCTCAGAGATGAGAAATGTCTTTCTATTTCTGCTATCTGGGGCTACAGAGCAGCTTTAGCCTTGGTGTTACTCCTGAGAGGTGTAGATATATCCTCATCCTGGGAGATCTCTTTATTGTTCAAAGGTTCCGAGCAGACCTATTCTCCAAGGGAACTTAAGCCTCCCGCAAGGGACATTTCACTTGTCCTTAAGAGTTTCACTAGAGCTCCTTACGGCATTCCTTGGACAGAAACTTAACGCTGAAGACAGTTTTCCTTTTAGCTTTGGCTTCCTCGAAGAGGGTAAGACAGCAGGAGAGCTTCATGGCCTTAGTTATGATGTGAAACATACCAGGGGTTGGGGGTTGATGACCTTCGAATTTGTCCCGAAATTAGTGGCCAAGACCCAGAATCCCTCGGTACATGACGACAGATTTGCCTCCTTTTCCATACCATCTTTGAATGACTTTGTAGATAATGATCCACAAGAGCTCTTGTGTCCTGTGAGAATCTTATGTTGCTATCTCAAAAGGACTCGACACCTCAGGCCGGGGTGTCGTAGGCTTTCTGTTAGTACGGGACGAGCAGACAAAGAGGTTTCCAAGAATACCATTTCTTTCTGGATTCATGAGGCAATCAAGAAGGCTTATTCGTCTCTTGATGGTTCTGTCACTGAGTCTGTGCAGGCTAGAGCGCCTGACGTCAGGGGTATAAGTTCCTCTCTGGCTTTCAAGAAAAATTTTGCTGTTCGTAGAGTTTTGAACACTGGGACTTGGTTACAACAATCCATGTTCACCTCCTTTTATTTGAGATGTTGCCCACAGGTCGATGGACACTTTCCCTAGGTCCTTTGGTGGCTTCCCAACAAGTGGTTTATCTCATCCTTGTCCTTGACCAGACAGTTTGTATCTTACCTATGGTGATTGTGTGAAAGAGAGAATGAGTGAGTGGGCTGGTCTCTTTATTTCTCTTATTTCTGTTCTCCTTCCTTCGGGCAGGTTGAGGAATAGACGCATCACATGCTGGACTGGTCTGATACAGGTTAGTTCAGTAGCCATACTGATAGTCTGTTGGTTGAATGTATTTACGAATATCAAAACCCTCTATTCAGTAGCATATACGTACTCCACCTTCTGGCAAAGGAAGGTCTGGAGTAATAACAGACCTCTGTGATCATATGGTTTCTTATTGAACAGTCAGAATTTTCTTTAGTCCCTTAAATGCAATGAATCTGCTCATATATCATAGTATTGTAACCCAGACGATTGAGTTGTAGATATTGGTTTATCTATATTCTCACGGGAATTTGTCTACCTCCTTTAGAACTCTCGTTCTAGAGGGTGGTCAGGTGGGTTAACTCCCAGCTGGTTTAGGATGTCTATACCTCCCTCCAAGTATAAGGCTATCCTATTGTTAAGACCGAAGGTTTGTTCCGCATATGAACAAATGACAAATTTTAGAATCAATTTTTGTTTTTCATAGCTAACAAACCTGAGGTCGTAATACATACAGGCGGCCCTCGGTTAGCGGCAGGGGTTCCGTTCCTGGCCGCTGACGCTAAGTGATTTTTGACGCTAAGCGATTTTAAAGCCTACGGCCGCTGCACACCTTCTTTCGAAACTCTAGACCAGTCAAAGGCGCCGTAATCCCACAATGGCGCAATAAGTAAAATTATATTTATGCAGTATAGTACTATAGAATCTACTGTACAGTAGTACTGTACAATACATTATAGCATTATAAATACTGTAGAGTGAAAAAAGCCTAGCTTTAATCCTTTGGGTGTCTAGAGTATGTAAAGATATAATAAAGTTTATACAGTGTACAGGTAGCTGTAGTGTTCAAGTTGATAATTCGTCTTAAGATAGTCCGATTTTATGAGAGACCAAATTACAATAGCCTAACTTTATCCATCTTCTAGTTACATAAGTTCAACAACAGCAAAAGAGAATGATGAAAGTATGGTTCTAACGTTATACTCGTTGCGTGAACGTGTACAGCCATGAATGACTGAACGAGAAACGATTTTTTTTTCTAAGTACAACCGAATTGAATAACATCCGTTTGGCTTGTATTTCAATCATCGTACTACAGCACACTATTACCGTAGTTGTTATAAATGGCGTTATGTATAGAATAGAACTGACATATCTTAATGTAATAACTTTATTCATTATAGATCAAAGATCAATATAGAGCATAGATCAATCGGGAAATATACTGTTAAATATAAACCTAGTTATAACTGAAGCTGAGAAAACTGTTCAAGCTGCTAATGGCTATTATCGTACATTGGCAACAAGGATAAAACTCCAGTTAATGTATGACATCAAACACAACCGTAGATAAAAATTGAGATAAAATCATTGTAATCAAAACTACTGTGCTTGAAAGAACACATTTTACTGTTGGTTTCACGCCGATATAAGATAAATAATGTAAAGTTCGTATTACGATGACATAAAGGAGAATTGCGAACGGAATCACATAATTTTTTTTACGCAATAAACATGCCACCAACGTATCAGTTAACGAAAAAAAAAGTAGTTCAGATTCACAACGAGACGTATTCAATTCATATTTCCACCTAAAAACACGCTGTATAAGGAAAAATAACCTTGTCTCATATAAGTCAGTTATCAAGATATTCGTTTATGCTAACTAGAAGAAAGAGAATTTGCTCAGAATTGCATTATGGCGAAACAAACTCGTATTCACCATCAGCTGATTTCAAACCACAGCATTGGCCACTCTGCGGAATACTGGCTTAGATTTGCCGTAGTATTTCATAATACAATAATATGAGAATACATACAATATTATTGGATACAGTGAAGTAATTATAACTTTTTAAAGGATTTATGGAAAAGATGCATAATTAATAAAATAACACCATGCATTTTTCGGAACAGTGGCGGACAAGAACGAACATCGATCGCTAAATTTGCACTCTTTTTAACTCGATACTTTCGGAAGAGCAGCACACGGCGGCTTACAAGAATGAACATGAAAAAACATCGTATTGATAACGTGAAGGGCAGTTTCAAAAGCTGCCTTAGTATCATATTTCTGCACAGAAATAAAAATACCCTATACGTAATACATTTTCATACACATTTTAAACATAAAAGCATGAACATTTAATAAAATCGACACATCGATCGATAAATTGCACTTTTTTTTAACTCTATATTTTTGAAAGAGCGGCATGCGGCGGCTCACAAGAAAGAAAATGATAAAACATCGCATTTGATAACGTGAAGGGCAGTTTCAAAAGCTGCCTTCGTATCATATTTCTGTGCAGAAATAAAAATACCCTTTACGTAATATATTTTCATACACATTTTAAACATAAAAGCATGAACATTTATAAATTGACACATACATAGCTAAATTTGCACTTATGTAACTCGATAATTTCGGCATAGAACAGCGTCAGAGGCATATATTTTACCCTAATACCTATGTAATAACTCTCCATACAATTTGTAAATATAATATGCATAACCTTTATGGTCTGAACGGCATTTCTACATATGTATGAACTCGTTAGACAACAGCGCTGTTAACTGAAAATTGTACCGTAAAAATACCTTAAAATGTCTTATTTTTTTAAATTAATATTTTTGACGACAGCCGTAAAACCAATTCGCCGCTGAGCGATTGCGCCGTTAACCGCGGGCCGCCTGTACTGCCAACCTCTAGCCACCCCTCTATTAATTTTGTGTGTGTCATCTGTGCACTTATGGAAAAAAAATCTATTGATGCGCTACGTGTCATCAGATCACGAGAGGGTTAAGTGGTGTCTCAGCCTCAACGATAATCTTCATTCAATGAATCAGTTAAACATGTCATACTACTGCAAAACTGGTTATCAATTAACCCTCTCTTGATCTAATGATGCGTACACGTCAGTAAATTTTTTTCTGTAAGTGCACAAATTTTTTTCTGTAAGTGCACAGATGACGTGCTGGGCACGTCTCATGTAAGTTATTTTCGGAAAAATTCACAAAAAAAAACACGTCAATCATAGAAAACGTAGTTGACACCATTGGGTTGACAGATGATGAATTTCAAAGAAAATGAAAACCCAACAACGCTAGCTAATGCGCATGCGCAGCTAAGTGTCAAGTGCGTCAGTTCAACTCGAAGTTCCATAGAGTATAAAAGTGCTATAAGCGGTCCAACTTTTTTTTACTCTCCCGATGATTTTTTGGCGTTTGTAAGTACTGTAAATTTGATTTTTGTTTAGTGTTTTTATATGTAAGCAAGTGATTTTGCTATACTGTTGTGAATACGATGTAAAAAAAATCAATGTTTCTAAATAATAATCGTTTCAGTAAATTTTTCGTAGTAAAAAAAAATAATAATCACACGACAACTGCTCAATTTTATTCTAACAGTACATATATCTTTTTTTATGCATTTTATAAAAAGTTTACTCAGCTTTCTACTGGTGTCTTTAATTTTTTTCTATATTTGTTCATAACTTAGCTGCGATGCAAAACATCAATATAAGTAGGTTGGAAAATCTGAAAATTGCACTCTGTAAAAAAATAGCATTTTTTAATAAATTACAGCTCATTAGCAAACACATTTATAGTAAAATTATTGCTTCCTATTAGGTTAACGTAAAACTATTATTATTTCTTTTGTTGATTTAAATCAGCCTTGTTTACTTTTAAGTTAAATTTTTTGCTGAGTATGTTTACTCTTGTGTTACCATAAGTTAAGTGGCTTTACGATTATTTGTCAGTGTTTTGCGCCTCCTCCTCCTCCTTTGTGTATTAGTGAACTATCGTTTTAACGATCGTTATTCTTTTGCTTTGAGTGTTTACAAACACTGGGAAGGTGATGAGTGGACATGGTGGACCGGTCAACGGCAGTTCGGGTTTTGACAAGCTCTCACCAGGACTGTTTCCAGTCGCAGCATTACATTTTGGTTTATTTGGAGGATGACTTAGAACCTGTACCTTTCGGACCACGCATTTGGATATTTCCCACACAGATTTTGGCAGACGCAAATATACGTCTCTTGTGCGTGTGTGTCTTCGGATCACGGCTGTTCTCCGCAAGTGTTGTTGTCACCTGCGACCTTCACGCTGCTGTGGGGAGCTCTGCAGAGGCTGAGTCATCTGCGACCGCTGTTTCTGCCCCTTTTTTCCCGCCCGTCGGAGGATTTTTACGGGATCGTGCTGTCGTTATTTCCTGGCATTGGATTTGGATTCACTTGCCGTGTCATCCTCGTCCCGCTGCTATACAGGAGTGAGAGCTACTTGACTCCGTTAGGTGACAAGTAGGAGGCTGCCGCAGGTAAGAGTATTATCGTTCCTCTTGTATCGGGACAATGCTTGCCCTTCAGTACCTGGCATAAAGTATTTGCCCTTCCGTTAGCTGTTTGATGGACTGATCACGGCCCTGGATTCTACTTCCCTTCTGGTACTTCACTTAAGGTGAAATTGTATACTTCTGTCAATCTATTTTATAAATATATAATATACAGCGTATGTATATATATATATATATATATATATATATATATATATATATATATATATATATATATATATATCATATATATATATATATATATATATAATATATATATATATATATATCCTCGGAAATTTAATATATTTTCAAGATATGTTTAACCGAGGGAATTTATTAAGCGATAATAGAATTGGCGATCGACAGGCGCGAACCATCAACCTCTCAATTCAGGACTGGCAGTGAGCCCCAGACCACCCCGCCACCGCAAGAGATATAAGTATATGCTTCCTTTCACCTCATATACCTGCCGCGCACAGGCATTTTTTTGTTTTGGAGACTGCATACAGCCCATCTCGTTTCTTGTTGCATGGTAGTGCTTTTGCCTGCAAGTAGTACATTATTAAGTCTACACATTACCATGATTCATACACCATATCGAACTACAAACGTCCTTTAACCCCTTCTTTACCGGGTGGGTGAGCAGAATGTAAACATTGTGTTCGCTGCGAACTGAATCTCTCGGTAGTGACTCGAGTTTGGAGGGGCTGCCCATCGTAAATATTTGCCAAAAATACACTAATCAAGACAGGCTAATGAAATTATCAGGTATTATTAGCACTATAATAACGCATATTCTCTGTAGTTTTTATCATCCTACAGGGAAAATAAATGATTTTATGAAAAAAAAAAGTGAAACTCAGTCCCTTGTACAAGGGACACTGGTGGTCGGTGAAAAAACTACGGTCTTGATAGAAAGTTCGGTCTTACAGAATGTTGGTATATTGCACCTGGAACATGCACATAAAGTATTATCAAAATAGAACAGTAAATAAGCACGTAATAACAAAAAAAAAGAGCAAAAACTAAAGCGAAAGCCCCGCCAATAAATATGGAAATCGCAAATTTTATAGTATATCTTTCAAAAAATTGGGCGATGTCATTTTCTACGTTTTCTAAGATTAGTTTCATCACAGAAAACAACTTTAGGGGCATTAGGGGTATTCTAAACAAAATAATTTTTCAAGTTTCTTGTCCTCAGAAAAAAATCGCTTTTTGCTTTTTCTCTGGTTTGGTTTTTTATATATAAAGTTACTATAGGCTTTATTTTCTCTACCTCATTTATCTGGTGTTCATATCTTTTATTTTTAAAATGTAATAAGTGAAATAATAAATAAATAAATACAGTAAATGATGATACAACTGGTTTTTTACTTGGGTAGAAGTTAGTTACATGTTTACGCTTGTGCGGTTTGTGATTTTTTGTTGAGACGCAGTTCATCTGTCACCTACACACTACTATAAGCAGTAATAATACTATTTTTTGGGTTCATCATACGTCTGGCATCGTGTCATACCTGGTTATTTTGCTCCAAAACTCTTCAAACCGAAATTACAGAATGATTGGAAGTCCCTATCTGAAAAGAGGAGTTTGTTTTGGTGGTACTATGCGTACCACCTTTATGCACCCGGTGCGGTATAGTAGACTTCAATGGTGGTACCCACCTACCTCCAAACAAACTTCCGGTAATGAAGAGGTTAATATCTAATTCGCTCTACCTTGAATTAATACATTTTCATATATGTTTAACCGAGGGGGAATTTATTAAGCGATAATAGAATTGGCGATTGACAGCGCGAACCATCGACTTCTCAATTCTAGGACTGCCAGTGAAGCACCAGACCGCCACGCCACCGCCCAGCATATAAGTATATGCCGCCTCCCACCTCATATACCTGCCGCGCACAGGTATATTTTTGTTTTGGAGACTGCATACAGCCCATCTCATTCTCGGTTGCGTGGTAGTGTTTTTGCCCGCACGTAGTCATTATATAGTCTATCACATTACCATGATTCATATACATATATCAAACTACAAATATCCTTTAATATCTAATTCGCTCTACCTCGGAATTAATATATTTCATATATGTTTAACCGAGGGGGAATTTATTAAGCGATAATAGAAATTTGCGATCGACAGGGCGAACCATCGACCTCTCAATTCCAGGACTGGCAGTGAAGCCCCAGACCACCCCGCCACCGCAAGGGATATAAGTATATGCCGCCTCCCACCTCATATACCTGCCGTGCACAGGTATTTTTTTTTTGAGACTGCATGGCAGGGTGGTCTGGGGGTTCCCTGCCAGTCCTGGAATTGAGAGGTCGATGGTTCGCGCCTGTCGATTGCCAATTCTATTATCGCTTAATAAATTCCCCCTCGGTTTTAAAACATATATGAAAATATATTAATTCCAACGTTAGAGCGAATTAATGTATTAAAGGACATTTGTAGTTCGATATATGTATATGAATCACGGTAATGTGATAGACTTATATAATGAATACTTGCGGGCAAAAGCACTACCACGCAACCGAGAACGGGATGGGCTGTATGGAGTCTCCAAAACAAAAAAAATATGAGGTGGAGGCAGCATATACTTATAACTCTTGCTGTTGCGGGTTGGTCTGGGGCTTCACTGCCAGTCCTGGAATTGAGAGGTTGATGGTTCGCGCCTGTCGATCGCCAATTCTATTATCGCTTAATAAATTCCCCCCTCGGTTAAACATATATGAAAATATATTAATTCTGAGGTAGAGCGAATTAGATATTAAAGGACATTTGTAGGTCGATATATATATGAAATCAGGTAATGTGATAGACTTATATAATGACTACGAGCGGGCAAAAGCACTACCACGGAACGAGAACGAGATGGGCTGTATGCAGTCTCCAAAACAAAAAAATACTGTGCGTGGCAGGTATATGAGATGGGAAGCGGCATATACTTATATCTCTTGCGGTGGCGGGTTGGTCTGGGGCTTCACTGCCAGTCCTGAATTGACGGTCGATGGTTCGCGCCCGCGATCGCCAATTCGATTATCGCTTAATAAATTCCCCCCTAAGTTAAACATATATTAAAATATATTAATTCTGAGGTAGAGCGAATTAGATATTAAAGGACATTTGTAGTTCGATATATGTATATGAATCACGGTAATGTGATACTTATATAAGACTACGTGCGGGCAAAAGCACTACCACACAACCGAGAACAAGATGGGCTCTATGCAGTCTCCAAAACAAAAAAATACCTGTGCGCGGCAGGTATATGAGGTGGGAGGGCGGCATATACTTATATCTCTTGCGATGGCGGGGGTTGTTTGGGGCTTCACTGCCAGTCCTGGAATTGAGAGGTCAATGGTTCGCGCCTGTCGATCGCCAATTCTATATTATCGCTTAATAAATACCCCCTCGGTCAAACATATACTATATGAAAATATATTAATTCCGAGGTAGAGCAAATTAGATATTAAAGGACATTTGTAGTTCAATATATGTACGTGTATGAATCACGGCAATGTGATAGACTTATATATACTTAGTACCTCGAGATACGAAAGGCTCAACTTACGAAAAACTCGAGATACGAAAGCTAACACAAAAAATTTTACTGCTCTACATACGAAAGTTTTCAAGATACGACAAGGTGTCTGAAAGTCCGAGATTTGCCCCATAACAATTTTGAAACTCGCGCCGCATGCCGCCATCTTAAGTTACAGTAGACTCGCCACCATCCTCCTGCTCTCCTATTGTTCCTGATGCTAGCCAAGCCATGAGATCCTTCTCTCTAATTGGACAGCATCCCTCCCATCATGCATCTTCTATACGTACGTGTTGGCGTGCCTTAGCTCGGCCACTCTGCACCCGAAACTTTACCGTACGCAATTGGCATTCGTTCGGTCCAACGATTTCGTTTAGTAACGTAAATTCGTTAGTGATTTTGATGCAGTACATATTATCGTGTTGTGCTACTTTATCGTGTTGTGAGAACCTAATTAGTATACGTACTACATACGTAACTTAATTACGTACAGTACATAAAGTCATGGTGTCCCAAGAAAAGTTGCTGAAGTTCACAGAAAGAAGAGAATGCTTTCTATGAGACAAAAATGGAGATAATAAAAAAGTATGAAGCTGGCTTGCGGTTGAGTGTGATCGCTAAGGAATACGGCCAAAATCTGTCGACGATAGGCACCATCCTTAAGCAGAAGGAAGCCATCAAAGCAGCTACATCTTCCAAGGGCGTGACTATTTTGTCCAACAAGAGGAGCCATGTGCATAATGAAATGGAAAGGCTGCTTCTTGTATGGATTGAGGACAAAGAAATCGATGGCGATACGATAACCGAGACGGCAATCTGCCAGAAGGCCAGCGCTATTTTCGGCGATTTGATTGCCCAACCGACCGAAGACGACGGCGGAGAGGGGACATCAACGGCAACCCCAGAGTTCAAGGCTTCTCATGGGTGGTTAGAAAAATTCCGTAAATGGACTGGCATCCATTCGGTGGTGAAGAAACTGAAATTACGTAAAGTATAAAAAAGTAAAAAGAAATGTAAAAATCAAAAAGACAAAATAAATTTTATTTTAAGTTTTTCGTAAAGTTAAGTGTTTACAGTTTTGTTAATGTGTAAAGTTTAGTTTGTTTTTCTGACATTTTTATATGAGTTTCGTAAAGTTAAGTGTACGTATCTGCCGTTTGTCCTCCTCCTCCTCTGCCACACTTTCAGAGATAGCCTACTCGAAAGGTAAGCTTCCACATTTTACGTTTCAGTAATATATTTCTTGTACACTAATATACACTTTATTTACAGATTTGCATTTTTATTCTTAATTTAGGTATTGAATGGTCCAAATTGTTGTAGTATTTCATTGTTTATAGGTCAATTTAGCTTTATTATGAAATTTAATGGGGTGTTTTTGGAGGGCTTGGAACGGATTAGCCATTTTACATGTAAAATGTGTTCCAAGATACAAAAAACTCATGATACGAAGGCCGCCTCGGAACGGATTAATTTCGTATCTCGA
Organism: Macrobrachium nipponense; assembly: GCF_015104395.2. Classification (NCBI taxonomy): domain Eukaryota; kingdom Metazoa; phylum Arthropoda; class Malacostraca; order Decapoda; family Palaemonidae; genus Macrobrachium; species Macrobrachium nipponense. Next base: position 40,924,175 of record NC_061093.1, read on the forward strand.
GGTACCACTGTATATATATATGTATGTTTAAATATATATGTTGTCACATTTGATTCTGATTAGTATTTAGTGGACTGAGTTCCACACTGTTTAGCTTTGTGTTGTAGGTAGGAATATTAAGGTTTTCCTTGTCATCATCTCTTACTTCCTTCTACCTTATTATTATTAGGTTATTGATTATTTTGGCTAGCCTTATTTGGATCCACTTCGTTATACATTAAGTATGTTTTCTCTCTTGATTAGGGCTTAGTGAATTAGCTTTAGGGTTACTTGTGAGATCCCGAGAACCAGGTATTGGTTCTCTTGATTTTTTTTCTATGCAATTAAGTATATTTAATCTCACAAAGTTGATTTAAGTCACTTTCGAGTTTATAATAAATAGTGTTAAGTTTTCATAAGCTTCTGTTTCTGTTTTCCTTAATACTGAGGTATATTTACTGACTGCAATCCTAGTGAATATAAAGACCTAATAGAACCTGTATTGCAACCTGGGAGGTTGTAACAATTTGGCGACCGTGACAGGATTGCACTCAGGTGTACTCAGTGTTTTGGTTGGCGGAACAGCGCTCTGTGGATTTACCAGTATTTGTTGTTACTTAGTGTATTGCCTTACTCCCCCTCTAATTTTAGAATCGTGGAAGAATTTATTTTTGATCCAGCTGAATTTTTGGGGTCGGCAGATTGCCTTAGGCATGTTCCTGTTCTGAATAAAGAGTATTTGGTGAGTTGTGCTCGCTGGTTAGGTGTTCCGTTCAGGGCAGCGAACACTAGGGCCCAGTTATTGTTAGCTGTAAAAAGTAAGGTAGCTCAGGGTATGGCTGAAGGAGAGAATTTAGCTAGGGATTTTGACAGTGTTGGTAATAGTGACTCAGAGTGAGAGGGCAGTGTGACTGAGGATGTGAGTGTGAATCCAGGCCTTTCTTTGTTTGAAGATCCTCCTCGTACTGGAACTATTTTTGAAGGGCAAGCTAATTTGCAAGTTAAAGCTAATGTGTCCACTAACCCATTTTTAGTAGAAAACCCTGTCCCTGTGAATGTAGCCTCCGTACAGCCTGTAGTGTCCCAGGAAGACAGTGAATATAGTTAAATATGCAAGAGGATCGAGTTAATGAAGCTAGAATTTGAAGAGAACGAGAGGGTGAGGCGGCATGAGCTAGAGATGGCCAATATAAATTTGGAGTTGGCTAGGTTGCAAGGTTCCCCTAATAGGATAAGTACTCCCTGTGGACCATCTCCTGATAAATTTAATATAGGGGCAGCTCTGAAGTTGGTCCCTGTATTTGATGAGGGAAATGTACCTGAATTTTTTAAGGCTTTTGAACGAGTAGCTACCAGGTTGTCTTGGCCCACCGAGATGTGGACAATCTCAATTCGGTGTAGGCTGGTGGGCAAGGCAATCCGGGTGTATAATTCTTTGGAGGAGGGTGTAGCCCATGATTATAATAAAGTAAAGGCGTTGGTCCTCAAGGCCTATGACCTTGTCCCTGAGGCCTATCGCCTAAAATTTAGGAATTTTGCTATGCATGCTGCCCTTTCATTTGTAGAATTTGCTAGGCTCAAGGAAGAGCAGTTTGATGATTGGCTATAGAGCCAACAGGTGGTCTCTTTCGCCTCCTTGAGGGAATTAATACTTATGGAAGAATTTAAAAAGTATTGCAGTAAGGAACCGAGGATATACTTAGAAGAGGTAAAAGTGGTCAGTCTAAGTAAGGCGGCTCAGATTGCCGATGAGTTTGTTTTGACCCATCGAGCAGGGTCCGGTAATTTTGGGTCCCAGGTAATAAATTTCCAGTCTGCTAGGCCAAATAATTTTAATAAGAAATCTAATAATGTTGGAGATACTAGGGTAAAGCATTCAGGTGTTCCAACTTATTCTAAGAATGAGAATGGTCAGGGAAAAGTCTCAAGTGGGGGCACACTCGTCTTCCAAAAACAGGATAATGTCTGGTAATGTGAATAGAGGTAGTGGGACCTGTTTTTGGTGCAATAAGCCTGGGCATTATCAGGCTCAGTGTAATGCCAGAAGGAGGTATCTCCAGAGAAATGGTGACAATAATGGTCACAACCCTATATCTCTAATTTCAAATAAGTTTAGTCCTACTAATCCCAAGGTTGAGAATCCATCAGTGGTTGTTAGTGGTAATGAGATTAGTTGTGATGGCGGTAATGTGAATCCATCTGGGAGTAGACAGGCATGACTCTATGATAAATATATCTGGCCTGGTAGACTGGTTACCGATTCAGGAGTCCTTGAAGTGAAATTTTTGCGAGACACAGGGTCTGCTCACTCTTTAGTATTAAAAGAATCATTAAATAGTCTAGTAAAATATTCAGGAATTATGTGGTTCTGGAGGGTTCCCAAACATGGTGGTTTTCAGCTCCATTGGTAGAGTTGAGTTATCCTTCCCTTGGGTAGAATAAGTAAAACTGAGTTAGCTGTTGTGGAGAGTCTCCCAAACCCAGGTATTGATGGTATTTTGGGAAATGACATGTTGGACCATAAGGGTCTGGAATTATTCCCTATTTTGAAGTGAAATTTTTGCGAGACACAGGGTCTGCTCACTCTTTAGTATTAAAAGAATCATTAAATAGTCTAGTAAAATATTCAGGGAATTATGTGGTTCTGGGAGGGTTCCCGAACACGGTGGTTTCAGCTCCATTGGTAGGAGTTGAGTTATCCTTCCCTGGGTAATAAGTAACTGAGTTAGCTGTTGTGAGAGTCTCCCAATCCCAGGTATTGATGGTTTTTGGGAAATGACATGTTGGACCATAAGGTCTGGAATTATTCCCTATTTTGACTATGGATGCTTGTCCAGTGGCCGTGATGACCCGGGCATCTGCTAAGGCAGCTAATTTGATAAACGATGATGACTTAGATTTAAGTAGTTTAGAAGTAGAGTTAGAAAGGCCCGGGCCAGTAGATAGCCCTAGTAGTATTAGTGATAATATCATGCAACCTGATTGGGGCCGTTTAATGTTTATTGAGGCTCAGAAACAAGAGTTTGATTTTGAGTTGGGTGACACAGCCGATTTAACTAAACCAAGGTTTAGTGTAATAAAAGGTTTGTTATACCGGGTTAGTTGCCCATCTACACATGATCTGAACAAGATTTCTCGAGTGGAACAAATTGTGGTTCCCTCACAATTTAGGGAGTCGATTTTGAGGTTGTCACATGATGATTCTGGTCACTTGGAGTATCTAAGATTTTCAAGAGGTTGGCAAAATTTTTTTGGTGGCCAGGATTAAAATTATCAGTAAAACAATTTGTTAGTAACTGTACGATTTGTCAGGTGATGGGAAAACCCAATCAAGTAATCCCTAAAGCACCTTTAAATCCAATTCCTGCAATTGGGGAACCTTTTGTAGAATTGGTAATAGATGTGTATAAAATATATATTTAAATATATATTCCTATAACTTTTGTAAAAAGTTTATAGCTATTTTGGGTGATTGAGAAATTTTCTTTATGATCGGTAATTACCTTACATGGAGAACATTCTTGGAATTGGTAATTATCTCCATAGTTTACTTTATAATTTCTTTGAATTTGTTTCCTTTAATTTGTTTGTTTTAATTTAATTCCGGTTTGTTCAATTAATGTTTGAGGCTTTATTTTTCCTAAATCACTGTAAATAAAATTGTGCTAATTAACTGACCTCAGCCTTCGTTGTGCAAACCAAAGTAAAGAGGAGTTAAAGATAACTACTAACTACCTGATTTTCTGAATATTCCGAGACAAACAACTCTATGAAGAACCTCGAAGTCACGGTTGGAAGGGAAAAGCAGTCCAACACCAACCGTCAAGGAGTGATTACTCTCCCTCACCTCACCTTACCTTTGGATATTTTATGGATTTATATTCTTCGTCGTAGTGCTGGACATTTTTTCAGGACTCTACAACAATGGGGACTCATTGTGTTCAGTGCTATGAATATTAAGTGTTAACACCATGAAGAATTAAATTAACTCTACACCTTGTCTGATGAATGGAGGCGACCTCAGTGATGGCTATGGAATTATATCCATTCTCTATTTCTTTTTTTTTTCCATATATGAAGTCACTATAATGGGTCATTGTATTGATTGGCACAATAGTAGGCATTTCTTGGTGACTTTTATCATTCTCAAGTCAAAAAATAAATAAAGCCTTAAACACAGTAATTGAAAATTCGCTCGTGAAAGTAGGTTTGTTTATAGGCTACTCTAATTAAAATTATCAATTGTCGACCATAAATTGCTTGTTTATTGAAATTCGGCCTTTTAACATATATTCTAAGTGATGCCTTCATCACATATATTTAATTTGTAATTAGGTCAAAAATATGATTAAAATTGTTTGCTTTTGATTTGCAATTTAAGAAATAATATTAAATTGAGATTAGTTTTGGAGGGGAATTTAATTTGTTGATTTGCCTTTATATATTGTGAAAACAAAATTTAGTGTAGTCAAAAAAATTATATTCATATTTCATTTAAAACAATTCTACACAAATTAAAATGGTTTTCCAATTTGAATTGGGTGTTAAAGATTTATCTATCTTTTAGGGCTGGCTCAAGGTGGAGTAGAAAGCTTGGGACAGGAGTACCATCTGCCAATGCTTCTAGGTTTGCTGACCCGAAGCTCAGTCACTACTCCAAGTGAACTAGCATCAACTGACAACCAAACTACATGTTATAAATTTCTCAAAATGATTTAGAATCTACAGATGTTAGTTTCTGTATTGCAAATAAATATTTGTTATAACACGATCGTTTGTCCTAAGTGATTTTTTCTACTCAAGATGTGGTACGGCCTTTGCCCAGAACAAAGACTGGGTTTACTCATATTCTGATGATTTATGGCCAGGCTTCTAGATTTCCTGAGGCATTCCCAATGAAAAAAGATTACCTCCAGAGCAGTATTTGAGAAGCTCATTGAATTTTTCTCCCAGATATGGACTCCCTTGTAAAATTCAGACCGACGTGGGACGAATTTTACGAGTAAGGTATTTAGGGGTAAGTGTGCTGAACTGGCCATTCAGCACACTACCAGCGTACCTTATCATCCAGAGAGTCAGGGTGGGTGGTGGAAAGATTCCACCAGGACACTTAAAAATCAGTTCTAAAGAAATACTGCTATGAACAAGGGAGAGGTGTTTTGGACACAGGGTACGTGGGTCCGTTGGAAATTTTCCACGAATTGCTGCATCCTGTCAGAAGAGAAATGAATGGTGGAATTTGTAGACAATTTTACAGAAGAAATTAGCTAGTGCATGGAAATTTGCTAGAGAAAATTAAATTGGCTTCCTCCCAAGCAGTCATGAAAATCAAAATTTTGATAGGAAAACCAAGGTTGCGGTCGTTTTGAGCCTGGGGAATTGGTATTGGTATTGAGTACAGACTCGACAATTTCCTCAAACCAGGTATAAGGGGCCCTGGAAGGTTTTGAGAAAAATTGTCTGAGGTGAATTATGAAACTGAAGCCCCCGGGACCAAACAAAAGTGCCGGTCTTTCATATTAATAGATTAAAAATCTTATATTTCAGGTGGTAAAGTCCTTTAGCTATTGTATATGAGCCTGTGTCTATGGTGGTAGAACCTCCAGAGGATAACTTTGAGGACTTAGTTGGTCAGGTGTCTTCTGATGCTCTCTTTAATAATATTCAAAATCTAGAGATTTTGAAGGGAGGGCTGGACCATCTGGAAGCTTCCCAGAAAAGGGACATTATTAATTTAATCTGTCCTTTTCCAGAAGCATTTCAGAGTGCTTCAGCATGATGTAGATGT
>NC_061093.1:40937441-40952441 GCF_015104395.2 Macrobrachium nipponense
GACGCTTTGTTCCGAGGTTACGACGCTGACGCTTCCGACGCTCCGAGTTAACGACGCTTTTAAAAAAACTCATACTATGATAAAACTCCTTTATAGTTTAGCACAGTATATTAATAAAAAATAAGTTTCTGGTTAGATTACAACAAAAATTTTGAGGTTATGATGATTTTCGACACTTTTTTATGTCGTATTTTTCTATGTTTTTAGTGACGCCTCATATGCGGAACTAGTTTCCGAGCGAATGAATACATACTAGCTTGCGGTGCGCAAAGTTTACATATAACAGTCCAAAAGCACAAATAATGAAAAAAATCATTGCTTGTTTCCAGTAATAATAACAAAACGAAGTTTCTGGTTAGATTACAATGAGAGAGAGAGAGAGAGAGAGAGAGAGGCGTCTTTCCGACGCTCCGAGTAGGACAAGAGAAGTGTTCGTTTTCGTTAAACGGCCTCTGACTCATGGCAGTAAATGTTTTGTTGATTACTAATAATATAAGCCTATTTTAAAGATACATTTACTTTAATTAGTCTATATGATACGAAATAGTAATCAACTGTTCTTGTAGCCCTCAAGATTTGGCAACAAAATCGAAGTATCCAAAGAGAGACATTATCCAGTACACTGGAACCTTGACATACGAATTTAATTGTTCCGTTACCATCGTCGTATATCAAAACAGTTGTATCTCAAAGCATTTTTTCCCATTTAAAATAATGTAATATGTATTAATCCGTTCTAGCGGTATGAAACCACACCTAAACACAGCTAAATTACATAATATACACAATTTATACACAAATAAACAGTAATAACACACATAATGATAAAATAACATAGCAATGTGATAAATGATAATAAATGTTAATAAAATCAATTAAAAAAAGAAAGGAATTTTACTTACCACAACGAAAGATGACGTGAGGGGCCAGCAGGGGGAAGAGGTAGGGAAGGGTGGCAGGGAACGATTTGTTCTCTTTTTATTTACGTATGTACACTAATAACTACGTAATAAACACAAATGAAATAACATTGCTAAACTAATTTTTATTTTTTTATTTTAATCAGTTTGTAGTTTAGAAATAATGGTGATGCCTTTGGAAGGTTTTATGCTTTGCTATAATTCATGTTTTGCTTCCATCGAAATCATTTCTTGGGTTTTTTCTTATCACCTGCTTTGTCTTTAGCTTTGAGACCCATGGAATTAATAAAAATAGACAAAATAACACAAGAAAAATAGGCGCAAATACAACGAACTAAACAACGACGTGTTAACATGCAGCACCAACAAACAAACAGACTGAAACGCCATTTATCGGTCGCCTATACAACTAACACTCATCGCAAAATCGTATCTCAAATATTCGTTGTATATCAAAGCTTATATTTTCGCAAATAAATTTCTGTTGTATCTCAAAACATTCGATATTAGGGCAATCGTATGTCAAAGTTCCAGTGTAATTTGATCAGAGAGAGAGAGAGAGAGAGAGAGAGAGAGAGAGAGAGAGAGAGAGAGAGAGAGAGAGAGAGAGAGAGACGCCTTGGCAACAATGGTCACCGTCTCGGGGATTGACGTAACATTTATTTTCTGAACAGATAGGACAGAGAATGTTCGTTCATTAAACGGCCTCTGACTCATAGCAGGAAATGTTTTGTTGATACAATATATAAGCCTATTTAAAGATACGTTTACTTTAATTAGTCTATATGATACGTAAATAGTAATCAGCTGTTCTTGTAGCCCTCAAGATTTGGCAAAATCACTCCAGGTTGTACATAAAACTTCAAGAATGTAGTGTCACCAGAGGATTACAATAGTTTTTACCTTCAAGAACCAGCATTCTTTTATGAAAATAACTCCAGGTTGTACATAAAACTACAGGAAACAACATGTAGTGTAACCAAAGGATTACAAGTAAGGTTTTTATAACTTTTTATTAGTTAAGACATATTTCCAAGCGTCGTTCCGGCTTACGACGATTTTCGGCTTACGACGCGTCTCAACGAACGGAACCCCGTCGTAACCCGGGGACTGCCTGTATTATCTGTCAGGTAAGTATGTATAAAACTTTATTGTAACATGACAATATCATTTTTATACATTCATTCAACTTCCCTGCCAGATATATACTTAGCTGATTAGCACCCATTGGTGGTGGGTAAGAGACAGCTAACTACTGAAATAGACAGGTAAACAACATATGTTGTAGGTATTAATAAACCTTGGTTCCTACCTTATTAGGCTGAAGACTTTGCGGCTACTGCCTTGGAGTCTGCTTAGCCTCAAGAGCCTCAGCGAGATATTGATCTATGGCTAAGAGTTCTTGTGTAGTCTGCCAATGGGGTCTTATCCACAATTACTCGGCAGAGCCTAAAGGCCTTTGTCATTGGGTGCTATTCCACTAACATGACAATACACCTTGTTCAAGGAGCACAACACCGATCCCGATCACCTGATCCTAACATCCATGTTAGTTCTAAGATTGCAAGGAGTTATCCCCGAACTCCTTACAAACAACCAAAAACTCGAAACATAATTACACTTTCATTTATACAAAAATATACAAAAAAAAATGTTTGGTACTCCCCGACCAGCCATACATACCCTTGATCCCCTACCAGCAATGACACTATGTGCCCGTGCGACATCCGTGAGCTTGCTAATAGAAAACCAAGCACATATCTGACAAGAGGGTTTATGCTACAAAAAAATCAAAATATTTTAAGGATCAGTCTTTGCTCCAAGACCCAGCACTGTATCTGCTGATACAAATGGAATAGAGAGAAGCACTTCTCATAGGTCACTCTCACATCTTTCAGATAATGAGATGCAAACACTGAATTGCACCTCCAATACGTAGTCTCAATGATATTTTTAAGAGACTATTCTTTTGGAACGCCAAGGACGTTGCTACTGCTCTCACTTCATGGGTCTTAACTTTAGAAGACCGAAGGATTCCTCCGAGCAGTTCTTGTGAGCGTCCGTAATTACGCTTCTCTCAAAGAAAGCCAAGGCGTTTTTGGACATGAGTCTTTTTGGGGTTCTTCACAGCACACCAAAGACCTTGTTGACAAGCTCCCATCTGTCTCTCCTCTCTAAATAAAATTTAAGAGCTCTCACTGGACAGAGAGACCTCTCTGTCTCTCTGCCTACGAGGTTAGATAGACCTTTTACTTCAAAGCTTCTGGGCCAAGGTTTTGACGGGTTTCGTTCTTCGCCAGAAACATTGTCTGGAACGAACAGATGGCAGCATCTCCTTTGAACCCCACGCTTGGAATCTAGAGCGTGCAATTCGCTCGTCCTCTTGGCTGTAGCGAGAGACAACAGGAATAAGCATTTCCTAGTGACGTCGCGGAAGGAAGCCAGATGTAAAGGCTCGAATTTATCCGATGAAAGGAATTCAGACCACGTCCAGATTCCAACTATGGTGTTCTAGGAGTTGCTGCTTTGAAGTTTCAAAGGATCTAATTAGATCGTGTAGATCTTTGTTGTCTACAATATCTAGCCCTCGATTTCTAAATACTGAATACAGCATGCTTCTGTATCCCTTTATTGTTGAGACAGATAGGTGTGATCCCTCTCTCAGAAAGAGGAGGAAATCGGCAATATTCACTATAGAGGTACTGGAGGAGGACAGCTTCTGACTCTTACACCACCTCCTAAAGACTTCCCACTTCGATTGGTATACTCTTCTCGTCGAAGCTCTGCGGGCTCTAGCGATAGAGCCCGCAGCCTTGCGAGAAAAGCCCCTCGCTCTGACAAGTCTTTCGATAGTCGAAAGGCAGTCAGAGCGAGACCTGGGAGGTTGTGATGAAACCTCTCGAAGTGGGGTTGTCTGAGTAGATCTGGTCTGTTTGGAAGAGATCTGGAAGTCCACTATCCACTCCAGTACCTCCGTGAACCATTCCTGGGCTGGCCAAAATGGGGCTATTAGTGTCAACTTCGTGCTCTTTGAAGCTACGAACTTCCTGAGCACTTCCCCCAGGATCTTGAACGGGCGGGAAAGGCGTATGCGTCCACACCCGAACCAATCCAGGAGAAACACGTCTATTGCGAAGGCTCTCGGATCTTCCACTAGAGAGCAAAAGTATCTATTCTTTGGAGAGGAACGTCGCAAACAGGTCTATGTGAGGTATCCCCCACAGGGACCAAAGACTTCGCACACTTCTTCGTGTAGAGTCCATTCTGTGGGAAGGACCTGATTCCTCCTGCTCAGTCTGTCCGCTCTCACATTCTTTATCCCTTGTACAAATCTTGTGAGGAGAGTTATGCTTTCTTCTGTCCAGGTTAACAGGTGTTTTGTTAACTGAAAGAGGAGAAAGAGTGAGTGTGTGCCTCCTTGCTTGCGTATGTAAGCCAGAGCCGTGGTGTTGTCCGAGTTTATCTGTATCACCCCGCCTCTGACTATCTCTTCGAAGAACTTTAAGGCTAGGTGTATGGCCACTAGTTCCTTGCAATTGATGTGCCAGGACACCTGTTCCTTTGTCCAGGTGCTGACACCTCTCTTGCTCCTAGCGTCGCTCCCCATCCCGACTCCGAAGCGTCGGAATATAACACTTGGTCTGGGTTCTGCAGGGCAAGCGATACGCCTTCGTTCTTTTGAAGAGGAAGGATCCACCACTTCAATTGATCTTTTTACCTCTTGTGGAAGCGGGAAGATGTCCGAGAGTTGTCCCGTCTTCCAACTCCACACCCCTTTCAGGAAAAACTGAAGAGGGCGAAGATGAAGCCTCCCCAGAGAGAAGAACTTTTCTAGTGAGGACAGGGTCCCTAAAAGGCTCAGATAATCCCTCGCTGAACTGTTCTTTCTCTCTAAGAAGCTCGAGATTTTCGACAAACCTCGAGTGATTCTTTCTCACGAAGGAAATACTCGAAAACCCCGAGAATCCATCTGAATCCCCAGATAGACCAAGCTCTGGCTGGGGATCAGCTGCGACTTCTCGAGGTCACGAGTAATCCCAGCGATTCTATCATGTTCCTTGTTACTGATAAGTCCTCCAAGCACTGAATCTCCGACTTGGCCCTGATCAGCCAGTCGTCTAAGTAGAGGGAGATGTTTATTCCCTCTAGGTGAAGCCATCTTGTCCACATTCGCCATCAGGTTGGTGAATACTTGCAGAGCTGTAGACAGACCGAAGCACAGAGCCCTGAATTGAAAAATCTTGTCTCCTATTACAAACCGAAGATATTTCTAGACAAATGGTGAATGGGAACTGGGAAATACGCATCTTGCAAGTCCAGAGAGACCATCCAATCTCCTGGACAAAGAGCCGACATTACTGAAGCGGACGTTTCCATACGAAACTTCTTTTTCTTTTTCTGAACAAAGCGATTCAGAGCGCTTACGTCCAGAAACTGGTCTCCACCCCCCCGATGCCTTTGGTACTAGAAAAAGGCGATTGTAAAATCCCGGGGAGTGTGGATCCTGCACAAGTTCGATGGCCCTCCTTTTCCCTTTTCCCACATTTGTTTCCACCATTTGAAGGAGAGTCTTTCTCATTACAGGGTCTCCTGTACCTCGCTGACAGTTCCCGAGGCGTAGATGTTAGGGGAGGGCTGTCCTCGAAGGGGATTACGTATCCTTTCTTTAGGACCGACACTGACCAAGGGTCGGCTCCCCTTTTTGCCCATACTCCTGCAAAGTTCAGGAGTCTGGCGCCCACTGGTGCTTGAAGGAGCAACAAGTCATTTGGTTTTCTTGAAAGGTCTAAAGGAAGACCTTCCTCTCTTGTCAGAGCTCTTCTTTCTGGCAGGGGGACGAGCCGCTGTACCTCCACGAAAGGGCTGCTGAGGAGGACGGAGAGTCCTTCTTAATCGTCGACACTACAGGGCTCCTTTCTTGGACGTTTGTGCTAGTAGGTCCTGTGTCGCCTTCTCAGTTAGCGAGCGAGATATATCCTTCACTAACTGAGAAGGAAACAGATGATCCGACAGAGGGGCGAACAATAAAGCAGTCCTCCTCGGCTCGGAGAAACCCTTTTGATAATAGGGATCCATATACTGATCTCTTCTTCGAAGACCAGCACCAAAAAAAGGGAAGCCACTTCTCCAGAACCGTCCTGTACTGCCTTGTCCATGGAGAATCTCTGGGTTTTTAAGAAACTCCGGATCTTTAGATTTGTTGGCCAGAACTCCGCGTGACCAATCCAGAAAGTTGAACACCTCTAAAGTGACAAAAAGTCCCTTTAGAAGTGGTTTCAACTCCGAAGTGCTCCACGTCGATCTGACCGATCCTAAGGAGTGACGTCTAGAGGCCTCCACTAAATTGGAAAAGTCCAGCATCTGCCGAGGCAGGAAGAGAAAGACCCATAGTCTCTCCTGTCCCATACCAAATACCTCTCTTTCCATGGAGTTTGGAAGGAGGCATGCAGAATACAGTCTTTCCCAACTCTTTCTTCTTGTCCATCCAAGAATCTAAAGAATGGAGTGCCTTCTCCATAGAAATTGCAGGCTTCATTTTCAGAAAGGCCGAAGATTTTGCGTAGCCGAGCTCGAAAAGAGAGAACGAGGAGAAGGAGGAGCCGCCGGACTAAGAGAGTCTCCAAACTCTTGTAGCAATAATGAGGCTAAGACCTTATACTCGAGAGTCCCTCATTTGCAGAGGTTCGTCATCAGACAAATCGTCTAAACCTCGATCAGACAAGAAGGAGAAAGCTCACGTTTGGAGGGAGAGTCCTTCCAAGACCTCCTACGATCTTGAAGGAGAGGAGCTTCTATTCGGAGAAGAGTCATAAATTCCAGGAAAGAGTCTCCGATCCTGCCTCCTGGCTCTTGACTCTTGCTCTGACTCCTGCCTCCTGGCTCCTGATCCTGCCTCCTGACTCCGGACTCCTGCCTCCTGACTCCGGACTCCTGCTCCTGCCTCCTGACTCCTGCCTCTTGCTCCTGACTCCTGCCTCTGACTCCTGACTCCTGCCTCTTGCCTCCTGGCTCTTGTGCCTCCTGGCTCCTGCCTCCTGCCTGGATGACTCCACAATCCTGGCTCTTGGCTTCTGCCTCCTGGGTGACTCCTCACTCCTGGCTCTTGGCTCCTGCCTCCTAGGGTGACTCCTCACTCCTGGCCGGTGCCAGACTCTGATAGGTCATCCACATTCGTACAGGAAGCCTCACCTCGAGTACGGAGCATTGATCCTGGCGGCAGATACCTCCATACGTCTGGAGGATCTTTTGATCGGAAGGGAAAAGTCTTTCCTTCTAGGAGGCTCCTTTGACAGAACTCCTACAAAAGACGAAATCTGTTCTTGCATAGCCATCATGAACCTCTTCGTAACCTCCTCTTATCCTCTTCGGGAGGAGGAGAAGGAGGAGGGGAGGAGTCCATAGCCTCCACTTCCTGACTCCTTCTCACTCTGGTTGAAAGAATGCTCTTCTGCCTTCTTAACTCCCGAAGGAGACTCCTCAGGGAAGTTTTCTGGGCTCGAATCAATCGTCGGAGCCTTCCAACTCCTCTTGAGTGGTCGAGATCGATCTGAATCCCTCCAATCATGTCTCGGAGATGAAGATCCCGGCGACGAAAAACACTCACGCAGGACGCTTTTGCAATAGCGATCCTTGGCAGTCTGGGGTGTCACAGAAACCGCCGAAGGACACCTGATCGGTGGGGATTCTCCACAACCTCCTTTCGGTTTTCGACATTCCTTCTCCTCTGGGCATGTGAGCTTGGAAGAGGTCTAGACCTAGGAGCGTTGCGGAGCCGACCAGATGCCCCCTCCACTACACTGGGGACACTCATATCACTGTCCACTGAAAACTCACTAGCCTTACCTTGTATGGCAGCCATTTTGTTTTCCATCAACTTGAAGGCTGCTTTTAGATCCGCAAGTTCTTTCGCTGAATCTACAGGTTCTGCAATAGGAGAAGGGGCTGCAATGGAAGGAGAAGTAGCAATACTTACCCTTGGGGAAGATCCCAAGCTAGGGAATTAGTTCAGATCTCGAACTACTTAAACTTCTTATAAGAAGCCTTCCTCACTCTTTCTCTCTCTAACTTTTTTAAATAATTAGTTAGATTCTTCCATTCGTTCTCACTCAAATTCTCACATTCCTTGCAAGTATTAGTAAAAGAAACATTCATACTCCCTGCAACCCTTGCATACAGTGTGAGGGTCTACGAAGCTTTCGGCAACCTCACCTTACAGCCTACATTACACCAACGTCTCACAACCATTCCAGAGTCAGACATTTTTTAAGAAAAATTCAAAATCAAGTCCACAAAACAGTCCACAAAAGCGTATGCCATCCTCCAACAATCCAGATACGTCACAACAAGTCGGTCAAGAAGATCAATTGCCGGTGAAAAAGAAAAAACCAATCGAGAGGAACCAACAACAATGTTGATGGCACCCGGGCGACAGAAGAATTCTGATTAGAAAACGGGAATGGTTCCTAGTCCTGCCACCAGGGCAGGGCGGTAGATCACTGACCTACCGGTAGCGTGTGCCGCGAAATTTGAAATTCTGTCGGAGACGACGGAGTCTATAGCTAAGTATATATCTGGCAGGGAAGTTGAATGTATAAAAATAAATTTTATTTTAAGTTTTTGTAAAGTTAAGTGTTACAGTTTTGTTAATGTGTTTTGTAAAGTTAGTTTGTTTTTCTGACATTTTTTTATGTGTTTCGTAAAGTTAAGTGTACGTATCTGCCGTTTGTCCTCTCCTCCTCTGCCGCCACTTTCGGAGATAGCTCACTCGAAAGGTAAGCTTCCACATTTTACGTTACAGCAATAATATTTCTTGTACACTAATATACACTTTATTTACAGGTTTTGGATTTTATTTTTTATTCTTAATTTAGGTATTGAATGGTCCAAAATTGTTGTAGTATTTTATTGTTTATAGGTCAATTTAGCTTTATTATGAAATTTAATGGGGTGTTTTTGGAGGGCTTGGAACGGATTAGCCATTTTACATGTAAAATGTGTTCCAAGATACGAAAAACTCATGATACGAAGGCCGCCTCGGAACGGATTAATTTCGTATCTCGAGGTACCGCTGTATATATATATATATATATATATATATATATATATATATATATATATATATATATATATATATATATATATATATATATATATATATGTATGTTTACATGTATATGTTGTCACGTTGATTCTGAGTTGGTATTTAGTGGACTGAGTTCCACATTGTTTAGCTTTGTGTTGTAGGTAGGAATATTAAGTTTTCCTTGTTATCATCTCTTACTTCCTTCTACCTTATTATTATTAGGTTATTGATTATTTTGGCTAACCTTATTTGGATCCACTTTGTTATACATTAAGTATATTTTCTCTCTTGATTAGGGCTTAGTGAATTAGCTTTAGGGTTACTTGTGAGATCCTGAGAACCAGGTATTTGTTCTTGGTTTTTTTTTTCTGTGCAATTAAGTATATTTAATCTCATAAGGTGATTTAAGTCATTTTTGAGTTTATAATGAAATAGTGTAAGTTTTCTGAGTTTATGTTTCTGTTTTCCTTAATACTGAGGTACATTTACTGACTGCAATCCTGTGTGAATATGGTATTGTTATGATACAATAAAGTTTTATGCATACTTACCTGGCAGGTATATATATAGCTTATCCTCTTGACGCACTGGCAGAATTTCAAAACTCGCGGCAACCGCTAGTACACTGTAGTTCAGGTGATGGCCACCCCGCTCTGGCCGTGGCGCTGGTACTTGGAACTATTCCCGTTTTCCTCAGATTTTCTCTGAACCCTGTCTCCTGAGGGGAGGAGGGTGGGAATTTAATTATATATACCTGCCAGGTAAGTATGCATAAAACTTTATTGTATCATAACAATACCATTTTTATGCATGACACTTACCTGGCAGGTATATATATAGCTGATTGACACATTTGGAGGTGGGTCATAGACAGCAATATCGTCATAATTCAAAAATTAACTAAATTTTTAGAACTATGTATATGTTCCTTACCTGCTAAGGTAGCTGACTTCGTAGGTCCTGCCTCTTAGCCTGCTAAACCTTAGTAGCTCTCAACTAGGACGTGACCTGTTTGTTGAGAAAGCTAACAATAAGGGCCTGACAACTGGACGTGACCAATTTGTTGACAGAGAACCCTAGCCTCATTTACCACGGGCATTCATGCTAGGAAAGTTAGTCACCTGAACCACACACACTATAATAAACACTAACCAAACAGACTGAGCTGGTCTTAACCTTCTCAGACAACCATAAAAACACTATAACCTAATAAAACCTAAAAACCTAGCATGTTATTAGGTTATGGGGTGGAAACTCCTTTGCCCAGTACTGTACCTGAGGATACATACGGGCCTAACGTTTGACAATTATCAAAAGTTGTCTTCACGTCTCTAAGTAATGAGAGGCAAAACACAGAGTTTGTCCTCCAATACGTTGAAATCTATAATGTCCTTGAGGGCTAAATTTTCCTGAATGCTAAGGACGTAGTACTGCTCTCACCTCATGAGCTTTAAACTTTAATTATACCGAAGCATCCTCCTGACAAAGCAAATGAGCATCTTTAATGACTTCTCTTACAAAGAAAGCCATTGCGTTTTTAGACATAGGTCTAGTAGGATCTTTAACGGAGCACCACAGAGAACATGAAGTTCCCCTAATGCTTCTTGTTCTTTCTACGTAAAACCGTAAGGCTCTTACTGGGCAAAGAACCCTTCTTGTTCTTGACCTACCAGATCAGCCAGTCCTTCAATCTCAAATGATCTTGCCATGGATGCGAAGGATTCTCATTCTTTGCTAAG
The DNA here is from genome assembly GCF_015104395.2 of Macrobrachium nipponense. Taxonomy (NCBI): domain Eukaryota; kingdom Metazoa; phylum Arthropoda; class Malacostraca; order Decapoda; family Palaemonidae; genus Macrobrachium; species Macrobrachium nipponense. The sequence continues at coordinate 40,948,184 of NC_061093.1, forward strand.
AACTCCGTTGAAAAGAACAAACTGCTTTGTTGTGCTTCCATCCTATTTGCTTGTCAATAGCTTGCAGCTCGCTAATCCTTTTAGCTGTAGCTAAGGCTACTAAGAAGATAGTTTTCTTCGTTAGTTCTCGCAAAGGCGCACTGCCCATAGGTTCGAACTATCGTCTCCAAGAATTTGAGAACGACATCCAAATTCCAAGAAGGGGTTCTGCACCGTCGATCCTTCTTTGTATCAAACGATCTGAGGAGATCTCTAAGATCTGCGTCATTGGACAGGTTTAAACCTCTGTGTCAAACACTGCGACAACATACACTTATAGCCTCTAATCGTCTGATTAGCCAAACCTAGTTCTTTCTTCAGGTATAGCAGGAAATCTGCAATCTGTGTCACAGAGGTACTGGATGAAGAAATCTTCCGATTCTTACACCATTTACGGAAGTTCTCCCACTTCGACTGGTACACTTTGATAGTCGATGGCCTTCGTGCTCTTGCAACTGCCTTCGCTGCTTCTCTAGAAAACCCCCTCGCTCTGACAAGTCTTTCGATAGTCTGAACGCAGTCAGACCCAGAGCGAGTTCTTGTGGAACCGTCGAAGTGGGGTGTTTGAGAAGATCTACTCTCGTGGTAGACTTCTCGGAGAATCTACTGTCCATTCCAGTACCCCTCTGTGAACCACGTTTGGGCCGGCCAGTATGGGGCTATCAGGGTCAGCCTTGTTCCTCGACTTTCCCTGAATTTTTTCATTACCTTTCCTAAAATCTTGAACGGGGGAAAAGCGTACGCATCTAGACCCGTCCAATCTAAGTAGGAAGGCATCTACTGCGACTGCAAGAGGGTCCGGGATTGGAGAACAATAGTTCGGTAACCTCTTCGTCGCTGCGGTAGCGAAAAGATCCACTACTGGAGTGCCCAGAGCTTCCACAGTCTCTGGCATACTTGAAGATGCAACATCCACTCCGTGGAAAGCACTTGTCCGTCCCTGCTCAACAGATCCGCCCTGACGTTCTTCTCTCCCTGAATGAACCTGGTGAGCAGGTGACGTTTTCTCTCTGCGACCAAAGAAGAATCTCCTTCGCCAGGTTGCAAGGGACAACGAGTGGGTTCCTCCTTGTTTCCGTATATATGCCAGAGCTGTGGTATTGTCCGCGTTGATCTGCACCACTTTGCCGCTGATCCACGGTCTGAACGCTTTCATAGCCAAGAAGATCGCCATCAGTTCCTTCCTGTTTTATGTGCCATGCCTTTTCTTCTTCGCTCCAAACGGCCTGACTCCTCCCGAGGGCCCAGCGTCGCTCCCCAGCCTGCGTCTGACGCGTCGGAAATATATCCGGTCTGGGTTCCTCTGCTGGAGTGACGTACCCTCTGACAACCTCTCCGGAACTAGCCACCACTTTAGTTTCTCTTTATCTTCGAAGGAATTGGAAACCGGAAGGAATCTGGTTGCGATCTTCTTGGCAGACTTCGTTCAGAAAGAACTGTAAGGGGCCTCATGTGAAGTCTCCCTAGTGAAATGAACCGCTCTAACGAAGAGAGTGTCCCCAGCAGGTCATCCACTCTCTCGCTGAGCATTGGTCTTTCATTAGGAATTCTTGCACTTTCCGTATACACATGGTCTGCCTTTCGGGTGACGGAAAAGCCCGAAAAGTCACTGAGGATATCAGAATCCCCAAATAAACAAACTAGTTCCTAAGAAGGGATCAATCGTGACTTTTCCAGGTTCACCATCAGACCCAGTTGCTGAGTTAATTCCAATGTTACGTCCGTGTCCTCCGACATTGCTGTTTTGATTGGGTTCCTTATGAGCCAATCGTCGAGGTAGAGAGAGACTCTGACTCCTGCCAAATGAAGCCACTTCGCCACATTCGAACATTCATTCTTGTAAAAATTTGAGGCGCCGTGCACAGCCCGAAACACAGGGCTTTGAATTGATAAATCCTTCCCTGGATCACGAATCTCAAATATTTCCTGGACCTTGGATGAATTGGAATATGGAAGTACGCATCCTGAAGGTCCAGTGTTACCATCCAGTCCCCTGGTCGTACCGCTGCCAGTACTGAATCGTTCGTCTCCATCGTAAACTTGGTCTTTTTCTACGAACAAGTTTAGCTGGCTTACGTCCAGTACCGGCCTCCAACCTCCTGATGATTTCGGTACTAGAAACAGACGGTTGTAAAACCCTGGGGATTCGTGATCCAGAACCGTTTCTATTGCCCCCTTTTCTATCATGGTGACGACCTGATGCAAAGAGCCTCTCTCTTCTCTAAATCGATGTAATGAGCCCCTAGGGCTCTCGGAGCTGTAGCGAGAGGTGGTTTCTTGAGAAAGGGAATCTTGTACCCTTCCTTCGCTACCTTTACGGACCAAGGATCCGCTCCTTTGCTTTGCCAGACTTCCCAGAAGTCTAAAAGTCTGGCCCCCACACAAGTCTGGAGGACTTCTGACTCATTGTTTGGTTGAAGTTTTGGCCCCTCTTTTGGTTGGAACTCTTTTCCCTCTAAATGCTGGTCGAGCGAAAGTCCTACCCGAAAGGGTGCTGCTGTCTGTCTTCGTATCCTTCGTAGTCTTATTCATGACCTTAGAAGGTAAATACTTCCTTACAGATGACGTAAGAAGATCTTGAGTCGCCTTCTGAGTGAGGTAGAGAGATGTCCTTAATGATCTCTTGAGGGAAGAGCTGTCCTGACAGAGGAGAGAACATCAACTCCGACTTTTGCGCGTTCGACACCTCCTTTAGCAGCGAACGAGCATAAGATATTCTTTTCTTCAAGACGCCTGCTGTAAAAATTGAAGCCAAATTCATTAGCTCCATCTCTCAAGGCTTTATCCATACAGGACATAATACTTCTCGAAAACTCGGATACTGACGACTCTTCCATCTCCGAAGTCCGAGCCAGGGCCCCCAACGACCAGTCAAGAAAATTAAACACCCTCAAAGGTCCTAAAAAGATACCTTTGAGTAAATGGTCGAACTCCGACGAAGTCCACCACACTTTGGCTGAATGCAAAGCATGTCTACGGGAGCTATCCACTATGTTGGAAAAGTCTCCCTGGGAGGAGGCAGGCACTCCCAGGCCAAGACTTTCTTTCCGTAGCATACCAAACACCAAGCTTCGAAGCCAACTTGGCCGGAGGAAATACAAAAGAAGTCTTCCCCGACTCTTTATTCTCCTCAACACTCATTTACGCGTTTGAATTTGGGCTTTCTTGGCCGAAATGGACAAAGTCATTTTCAAAAACGACGATTTCTTGGCTGTCTTCGTCTTCGAAAATTGCGACAAAGGCGATGGCGGGCCTGAAGGTTGAAAATCTCCTTCAAACACAAAGAAAGAAGGCACTCTGTTAGCCTCTTGTAGTCCGAAGAAGGTGCTTCCGTCTTGTCCTCTTCCGCACACTCTCCGCTCAAATTCTTCCTCCTGAACGAAGAAATATCTTGAAAACCAAGATCCTGCTGACTCTCCAATTCAGAGTCCTTATGCAGCTCCTGTTTAGAAAGCGAATGCGGCACTGACTCCCTATAAAACTCCTCTCTTCCTTGTCGAGACAAATGTTTTTGACTTGCTGCCGCCTGCGTCCTGCGTCCTGAACGTATGCGTCACCATGCGTCCTCCATCACTTCTCCTCTTTGCGTCCTGCGTCCTGCCACGTTCCGTTCTTAAGGGACGCACTGCGTCCTGGATCGCGTTGTACGTCCTGCGTCCTCTTGGAGGACTTAACCGGGAGAGACGAGTCCTTACGTCTAACCGAAGGTTGTTCGGGCTTCTCTCCCATGATTGAACAATCACTGCCAATCTCTGCTGCATGTCCGCAGCAGCACCTCCTTCGTTTCCGCCTCCTTACGAGACTCCTGATGATGAGGAGATCGAGGACGCACCGGGCTAACACGAAGCGGCGAGCGAACTTCCAACTGACGTGAAACCCTCTTCCTTTTGATAGGGATCATCTCTTCATCCTCCGATGAAAAAATCTCAGGGCTACTCACCCTTCTTGGTCGAAGCCTTTCCTCCTGTGAAGAAGGACGGAAAGTATGACCTCTTGAGAGGACGCGATACTTCGCGACCGCCTACTCCTTCCCGAGCTGAACTATCCGAAGAATAACGGGCACTTCCCACCCAGTATCGCCTTTTCTATGGCGTACTGCAGCAGCCTGGACGTACCAACAGGACTGCCTGAAGGGACGACTGATCGCAAGTCAACCCCTCTCGCCTCCCTTCGACTGTCGACATGCCTTCTCCCTTGGGTCTGGGAGCTTGACAAAAGA
>NC_061093.1:40957441-40997441 GCF_015104395.2 Macrobrachium nipponense
CTTGAACTTTTGTTCAAATGATTATGACAATTTCGAGGAGCTACTCCTTGAAACTTCATATTTTTTCTTAACTGTTGGCATTCTAGCAAGGAACTGCAGCAATCTGAAAGTAAGGAGGTGATAATGTCTTATGAAATACTGGTAGGCATGTCATGAAATATCACTACTTTTATATTACTGAAATATCCATAAGCTTATGTTATTTTCATTTTAAAACATTACACATGTACCACATGTTTAATGGAACGTAATATATATATTTAGGAGAATGCCAAGAAAAAAAAAGATGAAGTTGACTCTGGCCAGGTTGCTATGAGCACTTCTTGAAGATAACATTCATCTGTGACTGGAAGACTCCAGCATTTTTAGGCATCACAGTTGGCACTATTCCTGCCTTTAGAAGGAATTCTAACAATGAAGATGTGGGAAAAGTGCTGGTCTGTCATGGGTGCTGAATAGTCAGGAATAACCAAACATCAACAACCGGAACCAAGAGGTGGTAGTATATCTAATGCTGTAACAGCATTATGCCAGCAGATACAGGAACGACAACACCTAGGATAATGATAGTGGAGTACTGGTTACTGGAAAGGGAGCAACACCATAGATAGAATTATGGAAGAGATTGATGTAAGTATCAAGGGATTGATGTAAGTATCAATTACCTAAGGTGTTCCTGCATTACGAGAGTCATGGATCAAGAGTTGCCTTTCCTATAGCTATTTACAATTCCTTACTGGGCATGGCCAAAACTGCAGGATGAATTACTGGTAGACGGAGAGTTGAACAAGGCAAAACAGGCAAGGCCAATATTGAACAGCCATGGCTGGTAGCAGGCTTGTCGACAGGCATAACAGGTGATGATATGTCCACACCTGTTCAGTTTACAAGCTCTCAGGGTTTTTTGATATCGAAGGACTCGTCTTGGTACAGATGAATAAAATACTATGAGATAAAACAATACTCATAGACATAGTTCAAAGTTAAGGCAGCTTGATGCTGATTGAATTGATGAGTGTAATTCCTTTGGAAGTACTAGCTTGTTGGTGTCACTGTAAAACAGCTTGATACAAAACAAATGCTGAATGCAATTCTCAATTTTGGCCTTTTTTCATAAAAGCAAAAATCCTCAACATATTTTTTTGGTTAGAAGAAATGGGTACACACTAGTCTTTGTGAAAGCAAAGTGGTGTAAAACCAACTTCTAAAATCGAAAAAAGAAAACAAGCTGTAATATACATACTACATCATAATAATAAGCGAATAATGTAAATACAAAATATTCTTGGAACAATGATATTGTTAAACTACAATAAAGTTTTGTACATACTTACCTGGCAGATATATACTTAGCTATAGACTTGTCCGTCCCCGACAGAAATTCGAATTTCGCGGCACACGCCCTTAACAAGGTAGGTCAGGTGATTCTACCGCCCCGCCGCTGGGTGGCAGAAATTAGGAACTATACCGTTCTAGAATCCAGATTTTCTCTTCCACCTGTCTCCTGAGGGGAGGCTGGGTGGGTCATTAATCGTATATATCTGCCAGGTAAGTATGTACAAAACTTTATTGTAGTTTAACAATATCATTTTTGTACATGAACTTTCCTGTCAGATATATAACTTAGCTGATTGACACCCTTGGTGGAGGGTAAGAGACAGTTAATAACTGATAAAAACAGGTAAACAACATACGTTGTTGGTAATAAAAAAATACAACCTTGGTTCCTACTTGATTAGGCGGAAGATTCCATGGCTAAATCCTAGGAATCTGTTTCGCCTCAAGAGCCTCAGCGAGGATGTGACCTATGGCTAAGAGTTCTTGTGGTTCTGTCGATGGGGTCTTATCCACTTACTCGACAGAGCCTGATGGCCTTTGTCAATGGGGTCTTATCCACTTATATGACAATACGCCTATGCCTAGTGGCATAATTAAGGAGCACAACACCGATCCCGATCACCTGATCCTAACACGAGGGTTAGTGCATAAATTGAAAAGAGTTATCTCCAAACTCCTTTCAAACAACCCAAAGAAAAAAACACGACGTTAAATAAAAATTTAACTCACTAGCTAAGGATCAGAATCGGCTCCCTATCCCAGCAACGTATCAACCAAGAGAGAAGGATCTCTCTTAGGTTATCTTGACATCCTTCGGTTAAAGGGAAGTCAACACAGAGTTGCATCTCCCGTATGTGACAGCTAAATTGTCCTTATGACATATAGTTAAGGAAAGAACAAGAATTCGGAACAGCTCGCACTTCATGCGCTTTTAATTCTCAGCTGTTGAAGGAGTCATTAATACACTTATCAAGTGCTTTGGAGATCACATTGTCTCTAAGAAGGCCCAGGGCATTCTTGATATAGATCTCTTCTGGGTGAAACCTGTAGCCTGGATAGTGCTTCGCGCCTGGCAGGCACCTAGCGCCTTGTGCCTGGCTGGAGCCTCGCGCCTGAATGGCGCCTAGAGCCTGGCTGGCGCCTTGCGCCTGAATGGTGCGTAGAGCCTGGCTGGAGTCTCGCGCCTGGATGGCGCCTCGCGCCTGGCTGGAGCCTCGCGCATGGCTGGTGCCTGATTGACTCCTCGCGCCTGGCTGGAGCCTCGCGTCTGGCTGGCGCCTTGCGCCTGGAAGGCTCCTGGAGCCTGGCAGAAGACTTCATGATTACTGTCAATGAGTCTACATTGCCTGAAGAGCTACAGCTAGGACGTGACCTGTTGCTGAAAGACTCTTCGGATCTACCAAAGGGATATCTGATCCAGTTACATGGTAGAATCCAAGTAGGATCTAGTCAAAAGGGGGTTCGGCCCTGTTTACATGACAGAACCTGTCCACTACTATCAAAAGGAGTCAAGACTTCATGGACACAGTCTATGAGTTTGCCTTGATTGAAGAGCTACAGCGAGGGCGTGACCTATTGCTGAAAGACTCTTTGGGTCTACCAAAGGGAATTTGTTATCCAGTTACATGGTAGTATCCAAGTAGGATCTTGTCAAAGGGGGTTCGCCCGCTAACATAACAGAGCCTTTACCTGTATCATATCAATGGGGACTAGCCCTCTTACATGACAGAGCTTTAGGTTTCTCTGATTGGAGTCTAACGCCTAGAAGGAGCCTGGCACCTGGATGGCGCCTGGCTGGCGCCTTGCGCCTGAATGGCGACTAGCGCCTCGAGCCTGGCTGGAGCCTAGCGCCTGTCCAGCGCCCCGCCCTGGAGCCCGCGACGAATGGCGCCTAGAGCCTGGTCTGGCGCCTCGTTGGCGCATTATACTCGGCTGGCGCTTCTGGCGACTGGCTGGAGCCTGTCTCCTGGCTGGCGCTTTTTCGGCGCCTGGAGCCTGGTTGGCACTTCTGACGCCTGGCGCCCAGCCGGCTCCTCTCCATTTTGCTGTAGCTTTGAGCTTGGCTGGAGTCTTGAGGCTGGCTAGCGATGTCCACATCGGACACTCTCATCTGTTCGCCTCTGGCGCATTTGCGCCCAGTTGGAGGCCCGCTCCTTCTCCACATCAGACAATAAAAGCGTTTATTCGAGTTGTCTGCCTCTGGCGTTTCTCGCCTGTTTGGCATTTGGCGGCTGGCTGTTGCTACGTTGCCCGAGGATCCTGAATAAACCACAAAAGTTTATCAGGAGGACTGGAGAAGGGTGGAAGGAGCTCTTCCACCTTGAGCCTCTGGCCTCAGACGAAGGGAGGATGGCGTTTTTTTGTAGCCAGTTACCTCCAGTAGACGATACGATATCTAAACAGGACAAGAGAGAAGAGTCTTCCTCCGAGGAGGATCCTTCGTGAGAACTTCCGTTGCAAACGAGATCTATTCGTACTTGTTGGGGAGGTTTCTCGTTGCAGAAAAACCTCCCTCTCCTTGCCCTAAGGAGGAGAAGGAGCCTGGAAGTCGAAGGAAATTCCGAGCCGAAAGTGGGCTAACCCAGGCTTTCTTAGCTCTTATCGTGTCCCTCTGAGTACCTTCTGGGAAGCATTTTTTTGAGCCCTCAATCGCAATCCCTGAGTTCCCTCATGTTTAAAAGAAGCTTGATGAAGAAGAGGTTCCAACTTGTCGGAACAAGGACTCTGCAGCCACAAAAAAATCCCAACTCGAAGTACATGATATCCTACTCTTGGTCGTATCGAGGTATCGTATAAGATCCCGAAGATCTTAGTCCTCTGCTATCTTTAAGTCCCTTTGCAGAGACAGAGTATAGCCTGCTACTGTATTCTTTGATAGCAGAAATAACAAAGGTGATTCTTCTCTCAGAAAGGGAAGAAAACCATCATGTGGATCACAGAGTATCGGAAGAGGACAGTTTCCTCATTCACCCCAGCGCGATCCACAGCACTTCTTTGTCTTGGCCATGACACTGTCCTTCACCTTGAAAAACCTCTCATTCGCTTCAACTTCTCATCAGTCTGCACGCAGACAGACTTAGAGTGTAGATGGTTCTTTAAGGTCCCTTCCCTTCTAAAGTGAGGATGATAGAGTAGACTGACTCTCTTGGGAAAGCCTTAGAAAAGTGCTGTAAGAAGGACGTGACTTCTGTGAATCCAGCCTCTCGAAGGCCAATAGGGCAAAAAGCATCATTCTCTCTTCCTCTGACGCCAGAAATTATCTTAATATATCTATTAAGAATCATATATATATCTATACATACATACTATATATACATATACCCATATATATATATACATACTACATATATATACATACCCATATATATATATATATATATATATATATATATATATATATATATATATATATATATATATATATATATATATATATATATATATATATATATATATATATATATATATATATATATATATATATATATATCATCTATATATACATATACCCATATATATATATATATATATATATATATATATAATATATATATATATATATATATATATATATATATATATATATATATATATATATATATTATATACATATATATATATATATATATATATATATATATATATATATATATATATATATATATACATATATATATATATATATATATATATATATATATATATATATATATATACATATACATATACATATACATATATATATATATACATATACACACACACACACCCATATACATAATAACCTACATATATATATGGGGAAAAACTAATGTTTATTCCCCTTCCCAAACAAAAGGATGGCGTTATCTTGCTACTGCTCTTGGATCGAGAATAAGGAAGCAGTCTAGAGGAAGCCTCTTCATCTTCGACATTGCAAAGAGATCTATGAAGAAGATGTCTAACAAGTTTCCACACTCTCTTGCCTAAACTAATATTAGACAGACGTTAATAGTCATCATCGTCGATCAAGACGGTTCTCACGGACGTGCAATATCTCGCAGCGAACCTCTGAAGGATCGTTACGTTCCGTTGTCTGAGTCCAAACAGGTTTCCTCTTGTTAACGCGAACAGGGGCGAAAAAAGAGATTCTCGATACTACTTGAGATATGAGAGAGCTGAAAATGGAAATGGCCTAATTGATTTAAAAATTCATTTCGTCCTTTTCTTGTGATTGAAACCCTCCTCCAGATGGACGGGGAACGGAATCAGGAATGAATCGAGAAGTACTGAACCGAGCCTGCTGTTAGAGAGGCTACTGAACCCTTCGGTTAACAACTCGCTATATCGAGAAATTATCAAGTTCCCTTAATTGCTTGTAATTCCTTTAGACTATGTACCAGAAACCTCTGTATCTCTGGTCATGGTACCCGGTACCCTCTCATATGTTATTTCCGTTCTAGGATAGGAAAAAAAAACTTTATAGGCGTAATATAGTCCATTCAGGGAAACAAACTTCTGCTACGAAGAAAAAAACGGTTCCCATCAGACTCATCCATCTCCACTGCGCATTGCTCCTTTCTCTAATACGGCTATTGGCTTTGTAAGCATGGAGAGCATTATAATCTAAAGTGCTCTGCCGCGTTAGAATCCTCTAAAATTCTGTTACCTTGCGGTAAACAGCATTGAAAAGTTGCGAGAAATCCTTCTATTGAAAACTTCTTAGTAAATCGCAGAGAAACTAATGTATTTCATGTTGCCTAACAAATACCTCTTCCATTCGAGGCTAAGTCCGTGATTGTAGGGGAGAGATACGGTTAGCCAGTCAATTCCGTCCAGGAGAGAGAGAGAGAGAGAGGGGGAGGGGAAATCAACACCACATGACCGAGACCCAGATGGTACTGTGTTGGCCAGTGACAGCCGCCTTCGATCGCAGTCTCGCCGTACTTCCTGAGTTGCCAGTTACCCTATTCAATGAAGGAATATTATAAAATTATAACGAGCCTAAGGAAGTTCTCAATAAAGCATATTAAGCGAAACAACCTTCGTTAAATACAGGAGCTGAGTCGGTGTTGTCGTAACAAACCCTTCAAGCGTAGTCCTCACCCATGAAACTCCTGGAAGGATACAGGGAATTCAGTTGCCAACCATAGGGGAAACTACGTTAAGTGCATATGACTTGACCATACAGTAGTCCTATACACCAAATTCTCTACTACATTCTTTCCTCACCGAGCAGAGAGAGAAATGGAAATTTTACTATCCTCGTTCTTTTCGTCAAAAGAACGAATTAGTATAATCTGAAGGCGATCCCAAGTGAATAATCGTGGATCGAAGAGAATCTCTCAAGCTTCCTATTCTCTTGGACAAAAGGAAGAAAATTCTACGCGTCTATTACCTGGAAGAATCTCTAACCAATGAATGAGAGCTCCTCCGAATCATGTCCGAGAGAGCTTATATGCTTATGCAATAAGATGTGAGAGATCTTTGTCAATGAGAACTAATCCATTAAGATACAAAGAGTATACATTTTTTTGTCAATTATGTGTGTAGTTATGATTTCCACAGAAATCGCGGAAGGGACAGGATTCCTGTTCAGATCTTGAGTTTACAGAAGGAAGATTGATGTTCCCTTTTTCCGCATTTATTCCCGAACGCCGAAAAGATGAGATTCTTATAAGAAAAAACTCCTGTAGCTTTCTTGCCCCTCAAAATCATAAAGAGGGAAGAGTATGAATGAAGGGAGAGAGTTTCCAACGTTGAGAGGAACTGTCTGTACACCAGTCTCTGAAAATTGGAGAAGGCCTTCTTTCAGTATCAGAATCATCTTGACAAAGGCGACGGCCGACCTGAGTGGACATCTTGCGCCTTTGCCAGGAGAAGGCTACTTCTGTTAAAACTAAAACGAGAAGTCTCGTGACTGACTTCTCTCCAAAAGGCAATTCGGGATAACTTGGCGCCTCGCGCCTGGCTCCTGCCTGCTAGTTTCTACTTGCTTAGAAGGCTCCTTTCACTCTTCTTAGAAGATTGCGGATCAGCAGACATGAACTCTGGCGCCTTGCGCCTGAAGGAAGGAACTCTGGCGCCTACTTGCTGGAACGCGGCTCGCGCCCAGCTGCTGGAACGCGGCTCGCGTTTGTCTGCTGGAACGCGGCTCGTGGATGGAGCTGTCCGAATCGGTTCATATCCATCCTTTGTATGTCCACTGGACGGGATCTCTTCATAGAAGGAAAACGTCCTTTCTCAATACTCATACCAATGGCGAGATTTGTTCTTGTATCTTCATAAAAATCTTCGTCGCTGAATATTCCTCCTCCTTGTCCGCCGAGGGGAAGGGAGGTATAGATAATAAAGGAGAAACACTGTTTTAGGATACCTTTCCAAAGGTTCTCCTTGGCAGTCTTGGGACGCCACAGATCCTGCCGAGGGGACGCCTGACCGGTGGGGCCTCTCCCCTAGCCCTCCTGTGGCTTTCAACTTTCCTCCTCCACTGGAACTGGGAGTCTGGAAGAGGTCTAGGCCTGGAGGCACTACGGAGCCGGTCAGAACGCACCCTCCACTTCACTGGGAACACTTATTCACTTCTTACCTTTTAGTAGCTCGCATTTTGAGCTACATCCCTTTATCTTCAAATTGCAACTATGGATTGTAGTTTCTGTGGAGTAAGAAGGTGATGAGGATGCAACAACTACTAGTACGCTAATGCTCTAACTGCTCGTTAGCACAAAAGCTATTAAAGCTTCTAAAGGAAAGCGTATCTAGTTATATGCTTTTTCTGACTTCCTAAAGTAGGAAATTAGAGTTTTATATTTCCTCAATAAAGTTGTAACACTTATTACACGTATTAAAGAATAAATATCAATAATTCCCTTTCTTGCAAACTATGTGAGTGTCTACCGAAAAATTCGGTAGTTTCGCGTAATATATTCTTAGAAATTTCGAAGCCAAATTCATTAAAAAGTTAATAAAAGCGTATGCCAAACCAAAGACCCAGTACTTCCCTGCAAAAGACAGCCCAGAAGATCGATGGCGATGAAAAACGAAAATCAAGTCAGGAGGTAGCAACAATGTATGTTGACACTACCCCGCGACAGAGAAAATCTGGATTTCTAGAACGGTAATAGTTCCTATTCCTGCCACCAGCGGCGGGGCGGTAGATCACCTGACCTACCTGTAGCGTGTGCCACGAAATTCGAATTTCTGTCGGGGACGACGAGTCTATAGCTAAGTATATATTGACAGGAAAGTTCATGTACAAAAATTAATTATCAAAAGTAATAACTACAAGAAATACTGACATAGGCCAGCAGGCTGAAATTCACCTAAATGAAATAATGAATGCCAAAGAATTATGTTGATTAATCAAATGACAGACAATACCATGCTTACCAAGGGGAGATGCACAAGTCATAATAGTAATCCATTGTGTAATGGGCTCCATAAGTGGCAGGGAGTTTCTCACCTACAAAAGAATCAATAATTCTTTCTTTTACTGCAACATTACACTCAGTTAAATACCTGTCCAGATATTTCTTGCATATGTAAAATGAGGGATTTGCGCATACTTAACATATAATTCAGGCTTGTTTCTCAGATGTACAGCAATGTCATCAAATGCTAGAGGGGTAAAATTTTTGTCAGCTCTTGATAAAAAATACTAGGCTTGGCAGAGGAGAAAAATATTATAGGCAATATACCCAGATTATGTCGGACTCGGCTTACGTTGTTCCGAGGTTACAACTCTCCAAATATATTCAATAAATATTATTTCCCAAGTTACAGCGCATGTCACATGTCCCCAGTTTAGGTTGCCAGTCCAAAGGAAGATTGAACTTTAATATGGCTCAAGAGTGGCAGAATAGTCAAAATTTGGAGGTTTTTTATGAAAAGCTCAATAAAAAAATGCAGGTTACACCATTTCCAATGAAAAGTAAGGTTGTCTTACAATTTTCAACAATGTCTCGAGTCACACTGCTTTTGGGCTAAAGCCGTGGAATGGGAATGGAATCCCCTTTGTATCCCAGGGTCTGCCTGTCTCTAGGACAGTATTTGTATTGTAAGATTTCTAAATGATAAAGATTACAGTACTACACTACAATAGAGTTGTACATTACCTCAGAAATTTCTTCTTTTATTTGCTTTGCTGTTAAACCTCTTGATTTTTCTGCTGTATACATTTGGATGAGCTGAGCTGGAGGTAATACCATACTAAGTTTGTACCATCCCCCATCATGCAGAGTCTCGTATCCACTAACAAAATACTGACCATAGTGCGATAGTTGGCCACTTAGTGAAGCTTGAAGAGTCTTTTTCCTCTTTTTATGGCTGAGAATGTTTTAAAAAATATATATGAATAAGTAAATAAAGCTCCCACATTAGAACATAACTTCACAGCTATTAATATTTATAAAGGAAAATCATATGTTACCTCTGTTCTAAAATTAGTAAGGGTATAGTATTTAAAGATCTTCAATTCATGATGGTCATTGTCAAGTACAATTTGTGTAATAGCCAAGCTACATTGATAGTTACATCATATCACCTGATAATTAAGATATGAGCACCTTCTTCTGTAGAAAGTACACTATAAAAGAAATCCCTTTTGAGAAAAGAACAATCTCCTCAAAGACATCTTATTAACATAGAACAACTGACTTTCGATGGTAAGAAATATCATTGAATTATTTAGAAACTTCCAGATAGTTACTCAGTCTTTTTAATTTGGTAAATGGAGATTTTTGAATAATAAAAACCACACTGCAGTACAGTATTTTATGACAGCTCATGAAAAAGAACCAAATGTTTCCTTATTACCACAATAATAATGTGATGAATCTGAAGACATTTAGGACTAACATCTTTGTTCTTACAAAAAATTGAGATCTTCAGCATCCTGTTAACTGTAAAACAGATGGTTGAAAAATATGTACCTGGTATATGATATATGGTACAGAATTCAATAGTGCGTATAGGGTACACTAAGTTCAATACAAGGTAAAGCACTTAGTTTTTGTTCAAATTTTGATTCTATAACTAATATTTAAGGTCTTTTTTTTTTTCATCAAATGTACTTCAGTGTGCAAAATTTCATCTTCCCTTTTCCTTTGAGAAAAGTCTGTGATAAAAAACTACCTAAATCAAATCTGCTTATTACGTAATTAAATAAATAAATAAAGTGATAGTGAATTTGCCACCTTTGGTGAAGACAAACTAGCATCTGTTTGTGAAGCAGATTCAATGGTTTATGAACAGTACTTCGTCACCAACTGCAACAGTATTTATACCTCACAGAAACCCCCTCGATAAGGACTATACATAATTCTACATTTAAATAACTGAAGAACTGGCTTCATAGCTTTTTAAAAACCATCTCAATATCAGGACTAAAATTCATTTTTCAAAGGATTCTAAAGGAGTGATTTTACTATCATAATATCTCATTCAAAAAATGGTTCAAACTCCTCCTTCAAACAAATACAAAATACAGTATCTATCTGACATTCTCCTTTCATGGAAATATGTTTCTGACTTAAAACAATAATGATCTTACCTCTCTGGACCAAATATCTCCTTCCAGTGTTGATTAATAAACTGGTAGATATGCACTTTCCAGTGAAAGAAACCACTTCTGGCAGTATTAGCTTGTGTCATATGAAGATTATATAAAACTAACAGCAACAACTGTGGCCTGAAAATGGTAAGTTAAGTCATTTTTCAACTGATTATAACTGTTTCATGCATATATACTTTCACCATAACACATTTTCAATTACAGTACAGTAATCAATTCTGAAAGTTGTTTGATGAACTTGAACTCATTAATGACTGTCTTTGAGGAAAGATCACATGGAAACTCTTCTCAATCACATTTTTATACACAAGGCAATAATGCTGCAAGTTGTCTTCCAAAAATTTGCTGGGGGTTAAATTTAAGTCTATAAATAATCCTTATGACATTAGAACAAAAAAAATCAACATTCAAAGTGATTAAAGTGAGATCATGTGCATCAAATTCATCAATATTTATAGAATCATTACCAGTACAAGTGGTTTTCAAAACATTTCTACTAGCCATGGGCTCTGAATCCTGAATCATAACTGACTACTAGTGACTGGAATGAGCCATTATACAACAGAATTACCACATAATATGTTAATTTTCTACCCAGCAAGAGTTAATGATTTACTCTGCCTTCTTCCTGAAAAACCATGGCCTAATTATGTATTCTCACATTTAAATCCTAGTCGCCAATGGTTTCTGGCTGGCTAGTACAGTTGGTGGCATACTAGTCTCGTAATTCTCGGGCCAGCACTCACCTCCTTGTCCAGGGGTGAATAGTGAGACTGTCTACTAGTGGTTACTACCATGAGTGATGCCATGGTAGGGGGTTGGGGTTACCCAGCTGATGTCTGACCGAGAGGCAATAGCCTGGTGGAGGACTGAAACTGCTAACTTTAACTTTTAAGAGTACATGTACAATGACAATGTTTACATCTGTAACAGCATCTGGCAGAGCCTAAGTGCATAGTGGTTTTGAGTGTTTATGTTACCTTTTCATTATGGTTTTAGTCTTCTCTTTAATCAAACATGCCTGTTTGACATCATCAAGGTTACAACAACTTTCAAGTACGTACTGTATGGTGCATACTGTGGCAACTCTTTTGCTGAACACTTTATGGAAGAAAGAAAAGACACTAGGACTAGCAGAAATGTAAAGGTCATGTCACCATCAAGGATACTGAAGCAGAATGCACATGTTGCCTGAGTGACCAAATGTCATTATTGTAAGTGACATGGGTTATTATTTTTGTATTTCTTGGAAATTTTCTTTTTAGTGTAGATGAATGCAAGACAACTAGCTTGTAAGCCATAGATGGGCACAGTCTTTACATCACCTGATAAGCTGCCTTAGGGCGCTGTATAGACTGGTAGGTACATAGATTTTTATCAGGAATGAAAAATTAATTAATGAGTAGAATCATTTGCAAAACATCATACCTTATTTCGATGAAGAATAGGCAAAAAAAAAAGGGTGTAGGTTATACTAGTGAGATGGGACCCCCACTAGGTTACCCTCATGCACTAAGTTAGCCATTACTACTACAGCTGATCGAGTAAGAAGGTTAAGCAGATTTCAGACATTGTCTGATTAGCTTAATCAACAAAAGCTACATTTACAAAGCATCAGATTGTACTTAAACGGACATGAATTATAATCACACACAGTAATCTGATTAACCTTATTTTTAGAGTATACAGTGGTACAATTTGATCTAATATTCACTTAAATCACAAGAAAAGTAAAAAATGGTATTGTTATGATACAATAAAGTTTTATGCATACTTACCTGGCAGGTATATATATAGCTTATCCTCTTGACGCACTGGCAGAATTTCAAAAACTCGCGGCAACCCGCTAGTACACTGGTAGTTCAGGTGATGGCCACCCGCTCCGTGGCGCTGGTACTTGGAACTATTCCCGTTTTCCTCAGATTTCTCTGAACCCTGTCTCCTGAGGGGAGGAGGGTGGGAATTTAATTATATATACTGCCAGGTAAGTATGCATAAAACTTTATTGTATCATAACAATACCATTTTTTATGCATGACACTTACCTGGCAGGTAATATATAGCTGATTGACACATTTGGAGGTGGGTCATAGACAGCAACATCGTCATAATTCAAAAATTAACTAAATTTTTAGAACTATGTATTATGTTCCTTACCTGCTAAGGTAGCTGACTTGCGTAGGTCCTGCCTCTTAGCCTGCTAAACCTTAGTAGCTCTCAACTAGGACGTGACCTGTTTGTTGAGAAAGCTAACAATAAGGGCCTGACAACTGGACGTGACCAATTTGTTGACAGAGAACCCTAGCCCTCATTTTACCACGGGCATTCATGCTAGGAAAGTTAGTCACCTGAACCACACACACATATAAATAAACCTAACCAACAGACTGAGCTGTCTTAACCTTCTCAGACAACCTAAACACTAAAAACTAATTAAATAAAAACCTAGCATGTTATTAGGTTATGGGGTGGAAACTCCTTTGCCCATACTGTACCTGAGGATACATACGGGCCTAACGTTTGACAATTATCAAAAGTTGTCTTCACGTTCTCTAAGGTAATGAGAGGCAAACACAGAGTTTGTCCTCCAATACGTTGAATTCTATAATGTCCTTGAGGGCTAATTTTTCCTGAATGCTAAGGACGTAGCTACTGCTCTCACCCTCATGAGCTTTAACTTTAATTATAACCGAAGCATTCCTCCTGACAAAGCAAATGAGCATCTTTAATGACTTCTCTTACAAAGAAAAGCCATTGCGTTTTTAGACATAGGTCTAGTAGGATCTTTAAACGGAGCACCCCACAGAGAAAAACATGAAGTTCCCTAATGCTTCTTGTTCTTTCTACGTAAAACCGTAAGGCTCTTACTGGGCAAAGAACCCTTTCTTGTTCTTGACCTACCAGATCAGCCAGTCCTTCAATCTCCAAATGATCTTGGCCATGGATGCGAAGGATTCTCATTCTTTGCTAAGAACTCCTGTTGAAAAGAACAAACTGCTTTGTTGTGCTTCCATCCTATTTGCTTGTCAATAGCTTTGCAGCCTCGCTAATCCTTTTTTTGAGCTGTAGCTAAGGCTACTAAGAAGATAGTTTTCTTCGTTAGTTCTCGCAAAGGCGCACTGCCCATAGGTTCGAACTTATCCGTCTCCAAGAATTTGAGAACGACATCCAAATTCCAAGAAGGGGTTCTGCACCGTCGATCCTTCTTTGTATCAAACGATCTGAGGAGATCTCTAAGATCTGCGTCATTGGACAGGTTTAAACCTCTGTGTCTAAAACACTGCAGACAACATACACTTATAGCCTCTAATCGTCTGATTAGCCAAACCTAGTTCTTTCTTCAGGTATAGGCAGGAAATCTGCAATCTGTGTCACAGAGGTACTGGATGAAGAAATCTTCCGATTCTTACACCATTTACGGAAGTTCTCCCACTTCGACTGGTACACTTTGATAGTCGATGGCCTTCGTGCTCTTGCAACTGCCTTCGCTGCTTCTCTAGAAAACCCCCTCGCTCTGACAAGTCTTTCGATAGTCTGAACGCAGTCAGACCCAGAGCGAGGGTGGTTTTCCCCCTTATTTTGTGGAACCTGTCGAAGTGGGGTTGTTTGAGAAAGATCTACTCTCGTGGGTAGAACTTCTTTCGGAGGAAAAAAATCTACTGTCCATCCAGTACCTCTGTGAAACCACGTTTGGGCCGGCCAGTATGGGGCTATCAGGGTCAGCCTTGTTCCTCGACTTTCCCTGAATTTTTTCATTACCTTTCCTAAAATCTTGAACGGGGGAAAAGCGTACGCATCTAGACCCGTCCAATCTAGTAGGAAGGCATCTACTGCGACTGCAAGAGGGTCCGGGATTGGAGAACAATAGTTCGGTAACCTCTTCGTCGCTGCGGTAGCGAAAAGATCCACTACTGGAGTGCCCCAGAGCTTCCACAGTCTCTGGCATACTTGAAGATGCAACATCCACTCCGTGGAAAGCACTTGTCCGTCCCTGCCCTCAACAGATCCGCCCTGACGTTCTTTCTTCCCTGAATGAACCTGGTGAGCAGGGGTGACGTTTTCTCTCTGCGACCAAAAGAAGGAATCTCCTTCGCCAGGTTGCAAAGGGACAACGAGTGGGTTCCTCCTGTTTTCCGTATATATGCCAGAGCTGTGGTATTGTCCGCGTTGATCTGCACCACTTTGCCGCTGATCCACGGTCTGAACGCTTTCATAGCCAAGAAGATCGCCATCAGTTCCTTCCTGTTTATGTGCCATGCCTTTTTCTTCTTCGCTCCAAAGGCCCTGACTCCCCCTCCCCAGGGCCCCAGCGTCGCTCCCCAGCCTGGCGTCTGACGCGTCGGAAAAATAATATCGGTCTGGGTTCCTCTGCTGGAGTGACGTACCCTCTGACAACCTCTCCGGAACTAGCCACCACTTTAGTTTCTCCTTTATCTTCGAAGGAATTGGAAACCGGAAGGAATCTGGTTGCGATCTTCTTGGCCAGACTTCGTTCAGAAAGAACTGTAAGGGCCTCATGTGAAGTCTCCCTAGTGAAATGAACCGCTCTAACGAAGAGAGTGTCCCCAGCAGGCTCATCCACTCTCTCGCTGAGCATTGGTCTTTCATTAGGAATTCTTGCACTTTCCGTATACACATGGTCTGCCTTTCGGGTGACGGAAAAGCCCGAAAAGTCACTGAGGATATCAGAATCCCCAAATAAACTAGTTCCTGAGAGGGGATCAATCGTGACTTTCCAGGTTCACCATCAGACCCAGTTGCTGAGTTAATTCCAATGTTACGTCCGTGTCCTCCAGACATTGCTGTTTTGATTGTGCTCTTATGAGCCCAATCGTCGAGGTAGAGAGAGACTCTGACTCCTGGCCAATGAAGCCAACTTCGCCACATTCGACATCATTCTTGTAAAAATTTGAGGCGCCGTGCACAGCCCGAAACACATGGGCTTTGAATTGATAAATCCTTCCCTGGATCACGAATCTCAAATATTTTCCTGGACCTTGGATGAATTGGAATATGGAAGTACGCATCCTGAAGGTCCAGTGTTACCATCCAGTCCCCTGGTCGTACCGCTGCCAGTACTGAATCGTTCGTCTCCATCGTAAACTTGGTCTTTTCTACGAACAAGTTTAGCTGCTTACGTCCAGTACCGGTCTCCAACCTCCTGATGATTTCGGTACTAGAAACAGACGGTTGTAAAACCCTGGGGATTCGTGATCCAGAACCGTTTCTATTGCCCCCTTTTCTATCAGGGTGACGACCTGATGCCAAAGAGCCTCTCTCTTCTCTAAATCGATGTAATGAGCCCCTAGGGCTCTCGGAGCTGTAGCGAGAGGTGGTTTCTTGAGAAAGGGAATCATGTACCCTTCCTTCGCTACCTTTACGGACCAAGGATCCGCTCCTTTGCTTTGCCAGACTTCCCAGAAGTCTAAAAGTCTGGCCCCCACACAAGTCTGGAGGACTTCTGACTCATTGTTTGGTTGAAGTTTTGGGGGCCCCTCTTTTGGTTGGAACTCTTTTCCCTCTAAATGCTGGTCGAGCGAAAAAGTCCTACCCCGAAAGGGCTGCTGTGTCTGTCTTCGTATCCTTCGTAGTCTTATTCATGACCTTAGAAGGTAAATACTTCCTTACAGATGACGTAAGAAGATCTTGAGTCGCCTTCTGAGTGAGGAGAGAGATATGTCCTTAATGATCTCTTGAGGGAAGAGCTGTCCTGACAGAGGAGAGAACATCAACTCCGACTTTTGCGCGTCGCACCTCCTTTAGCAGCGAACGAGCATAAGAAATGTCTTTTCTTCAAGACGCCTGCTGTAAAAATTGAAGCCAATTCATTAGCTCCATCTCTCAAGGCTTTATCCATACAGGACATAATACTTCTCGACAACTCGGATACTGACGACTCTTCCATCTCCGAAGTCCGAGCCAGGGCCCACCCCCCAACGACCAGTCAAGAAAATTAAACACCTCAAAGGTCCTAAAGATACCTTTGAGTAAATGGTCGAACTCCGACGAAGTCCACCACACTTGTTTTGGCTGAATGCAAAGCATGTTCTACGGGAGCTATCCACTATGTTGGAAAAGTCTCCCTGGGAGGAGGCAGGCACTCCCAGGCCAAGACTTTCCCCCGTAGCATACCAAACACCAGACTTCGAAGCCAACTTGGCCGGAGGAAATACAAAAGAAGTGTCTTCCCCGACTCTTTCTTCTCCTTCAACCACTCATTTACGCGTTGAAGGTCTTTCTTTGGAGCCGAAATGGACAAAAGTCATTTTCAAAAACGACGACTTTCTTGGCTGTCTCGTCTTCGAAAATTGCGACAAAGGCGATGGCGGGCCTGAAGGTTTGAAAAATCTCCTTCAAACAAAGAAAGAAGGCACTCTGTTAGCCTCTTTGTAGTCCGAAGAAGGTGCTTCCGTCTTGTCCTCTTCCGCACTCTCCCGCAAATTCTTCCTCCTGCGAAGAAATATCTTGAAAACCAAGATCCTGCTGACTCTCCAATTCAGAGTCCTTATGCAGCTCCTGTTTAGAAAGCGAATGCGGCACTGACTCCCTATAAAACTCCTCTCTTCCTTGTCGAGACAATGTTTTGACTTGCTGCCGCCTGCGTCCTGCGTCCTCCTGAACGTATGCGTCCCCACCATGCGTCCATCACTTCTCCTCTTGCGTCCTGCGTCCTGCACTTCGTCCTTCTTAAGGGACGCACTGCGTCCTGGATCGCGTTGTACGTCCGCGTCCTCTTGGAGGACTTAACCGGGGGCCGAGACGACGAGTCCTTACGGTCTAACCGAAGGTTGTTCGGGGCTTCTCCCATGATTGAACATCACTGCCAATCTCTGCTGCATGTCCCGCAGCACCTCCTTCGTTTCCGCCTCCTTACGAGACTCCTGATGATGAGGAGATCGAGGACGCACCGGGCTAACACGAAGCGGCGAGCGAACTTCCAACTGACGTGAAACCCTCTTCCTTTTGATAGGGATCATCTCTTCATCCTCCGATGAAAAAATCTCAGGCTACTCCACCACCCTTCTTGGTCGAAAGCCCTTTCCTCCTGTGAAGAGGACGGAAAGTATGGACCTCTTGAGAAGGACGCGATACTTCCGCGAACCGCCTTACTCCTTCCCGAGGCTGAACTATCCGAAGAATAACGGTCCACTTCCCAGTATCGCCTTTGTTTTCCCCCCCCCCCCCTGATGGCGTACTGCAGCAGCCTGGGACGTACCAACAGGACTGCCTGAAGGGACGACTGATCGCAAGTCAACCCCTCTCGCCTCCCTTCGACTGTCGACATGCCTTCTCCCTTGGGTCTGGGAGCTTGACAGAGGTCTAGGTCTAGGAGCACGAGAGAGACGATCAGGCGCCCCCTCCACAACACTGTCACCAAACACTTCCACTTTGTCTGTTAATCGTTTAATTTGGTCTCCATGGACGCAAGGGCAGCGAACACTTTCACTATTTGTGGATCAGTAGTATCCTCAGATACAGCAACTGAGCAGGAGAAACCTGGGGGAAGGTGCTACATCTACATGTGAATGAGCTGAGAAGACACATACAAAGATCATCCAAGGTTTACTCGAAGATCCCGATCTTTCACTCCTAGATACAGATCTTCTAACCCGATCTTTTTCTAATCTCTCCACATACTTCATAAGAGCCTTCCACTCTTTCTCATTCAATGACACTGACATTCATTGCACCTATTGTCCCCCCCCCCCCCCCCCCCCCACGTACATAACAAAAAACTCCGAACACTTCTTTTTACAAATAGTATGTGGATCTACCGATGATTCGGCAGTCTCACCTTACACCCTTCTTTCACACAAACTCTAAACATACTTCCTGAATCAGACATACTAAACAAGGTAAAAACAAACAAATGCGATTGCCACTCTAACTTCGTGAATACGATACCAATATCCAAAAGCAGATAACGAGCAGGAAATTCTAACAGAGAACCAACAAACGATGTTCCGCCGGTTCGGCTGGCAGAGAAAAAATCTTGAGGAAACGGGAATAGTTCCAAGTACCAGCGCCACGGGAGCGGGGTGGCCATCACCTGAACTACCAGTGTACTAGCGGTTGCCCGCGAGTTTTGAAATTCTGCCAGTGGCGTCAAGAGGATAAGCTATATATTTATACCTGCCAGGTAAGTGTCATGCATAAAATATCTTTTCTTAAACCTATGTGTATTTCTTTCTTATCAGCTGTGTTCATAACCAAGTCTTCATTATTAAAAAACGAAGAATATGAACAACAAACTGTAGTGTTGTAGTGCAATTAATTTCCATGGTAAATACAATTATAAAATACTTCATAATAACGACAATAATATGATACGTACGTATTTTAACTGGCACGAACAGTATTGTCCTTGTCCATCTGGTTGACAATTAGAACAGGTAAACTACAAAGAAATTATCTCCAAGGAGTCTGCCAACAGGTATGCCAGATTTTAGGCATGAGATGTGGACAGTGTTTCGGCAAAATTCGCAACGTAACAGCTTCTCAGGACCAGATTCTTCCATACCCTCACAGTACAAGCATGGCCCTCTACTCAGTTTGGTGCAAACTGGAAAATGACCTCAATGAAAAGATACAATTCAACACAAATCCACAAGATATAAAATGCCAGCTGAATGACATGAATGAGCAAACAAATTCAGCAAATCTGTAAGATGCAGTCTACTATAACTGAAGCAAAAAATAGATTATCTTCATAGGGAGAATTTAACCGACTGAATATAAATAACAATTATGACCCTCAAAAAAGTCCAATATACTGTGGTAAAATAATTAATACTTACATTAGACATCCTAAATAGGAGCAGATATTTCTTGGACAAGATACTGACTGCTTGTATTCTGGAAAAGAAGTGTTATGAAATTAACACCAAGCAAAGTGCTAAATTTAACTCCATCATAAGCTACATTCCAGTATTTCATCTACTACAGAAAGTGTCTTTAGAAGGAACACATTTTTTCTTAAAGCCAAAAATCATGAATCATTAAACTGTAAACTTCAATTATTTCAACTTGAAGTTCACCAAATCAATTCAAAATTCCACTCTACACGTATTTTTATATTTCATATAACATTATTTGTCTTACACTGCTTATTATAATGCAGTACTAATTAGCTAAGAAAGTAATGTTAAGAAAAAACAGAGATAAATCTTCAATCTCCTTTCAAGTGGGTATCCTTCATGATTAAATATCACCCACACTTGCTACATTGTGGTGTACATCATTAAGTTCAACTGGAGTCAATTTCATGGATTTTCTGAAGCTGGACAGTGAAGTGGGAGAAGAGCAAAATGGAATAGATGAAGAAGTAAAAAAACAGAAAGAAAAAGCAACATTACTGAGAGCAAAATGGAAACCACAAAATGGGCTGGGGGGGGCTTTAGTATATATTGCTATGTTCCAGCATGGGAACTGAATCTTCCTAGCAAGGAAGGGTGATGAAGAAACTTCATCTTTTGACCTCTAAAATCAAGGTAAGCTTGCCCATTGGAAATATTTCTCATGGAGGTACCTCCTAACAACTACTTAATGGATAAAGTTCTTTATAAGAAGTAGAAACATGAAAAAAAGACAATCTGATCTATGCCCCATTGAAATGTCTTTGCTGGCTGTTAAACACTTTACAATTCTGTTTTTATAAAATTCAGGTACATATGCCAAAATACCTGTCAAGTAAACAGATTCAGCATAATGGGCTTTGGCTATTCAATTTTTATTTTTCCACATTACCATAAATCCCCATGTTGGGTATTGTTGGTTTCCTACACTGGGTTGCTTAGGCTATAATTGTTATGAACAAGACATTAGGATAAAGTGAAAAATATGCCAGGTAGACAATGCTGACCATTAATGACACACAGAAATGCACTGGAATCTAATTTCACCAAAGTAGTTATTCTTCTTGACTTATGTAGCCTAGCTTTGCATACATTCTGTATCCTAAAGATGACTAAATTGGATTATTTCGTGGGCAAAGTCACATGGAATTTACTCTCAAGGGTGTGATGCTATAGGCTATTCATTCATGATCATTCGCTTTGGCAGCCATCTGCTGTCACCTGCACCTAAAAAACTTCATGCGCTATTCATTATAGCCTATGACCTATGCTACAGGCAAGGCTAGCCTAGACTAGGGTAAAGCACTGCTGTGTGGACAGGCGGACACCTGTACCACTGTGCATCACTTTCCCAAAAATTAACTTTAGCACTTCCAGTATCCTGAATTAAACGCCAGTCATAACCCAACCAGCATGGCAAGCAGCACCTCGAGACCTCTACTTTCCTCTTGAAGTAAATATTTTCTCCCAAGTCACAAAATAATACCATAATTTCTGGTTAAACAGAAGTTAATGAAAGTTCAAATTTTTTACTTAAAAAAACACTTTATGTTTAGAAGACTGACGCCATCTCGATGTTTACAGTCACTTGTGTCAACAAACTTCCCATTTCCTGTGCTAAATCCGCATACCACCCTTATACCCCATAGACACTGGGACACTTCCTTCATGACAACCTTAAACGACAAGGTGTTTCGGCCTCTGGACAGGTAAAAATAACAATTGTTCGGTAAGCAGAAGAAGAAGAGTGCGCTAGGTAACATTTAAATAATTAGTTAAGACCAGAAATACAGTTATGAGTTTCATATTTTTATTATATATTCATGATAATTCATTGAAAATATTCGTTGTTGTAATAGTAACCAGATTCCTGACACATATTTCATTGGTTTTGCTGTGAACATTAGCTACGATGTTGTTCGCGTTTTCCTATTTTTTTATCAGTGTTGTCAATTGTTTTATGTTTACTCTCCAAACTTGAGATAAGACTTACACACCAAAAAACCGTGTAAATAAGAGAATTTAGCATATCTATTTGTAATATATATAGTATATATAAACATAAATATTAGAGCAATTTCATCATTATTGCATTACTATAACATCTAGAATTCATGCAAAAAACAAAACAGTTTGTAAAGGCATCAGATAATGTGTCAAGTTCCACTAAATTGGCAACGATGACTTGCCATTCCTAGAACGCATTAAAGATTACATTTGTTTCAGCAGTAAAATTATTTGAAATTAAAAAAAAAATTATTTCAGCCAAACAATAAATAAAAATTTAAAAAAAGTCAAAATAGTAATATAGACTTAAATAAATGAAAAGTGCTAGCAAAAAAGTACATTTTTTTTTGTCATAAAGAATTCACTAACCCGTCGTCTGCTTGCTTGTGGATTCTGGCTGCCAGACATACAAAATTATTCCTGCCCTGGCTATGCCGTAAACAAACTCGCATATTTCAAGTTGAATTTGGAGCGAATTAAGAACGAAATGTGTAAAATTACATTCAAATAAGCACTGTGGAGTTTCATTTGTGATGGCAGTATGGATAAAACCACTGATTACAAGGTGAAAATGCATTTCAACTCAAAACATGACCCCGGGAATAAGAGGTCTCACTTTCACTAATATAGGCAACAAAATGTTTTATTGTGCTGAGTACATCTACAATCTTGAGTAATATCAATAAACGTTACATATAGTATATGCAAATATTGTTCAAATGAGCGCTGGGAAGGCTGTGAAGGACGTGTCCACGAGTGTATGCCCGGATTGTGCACATGACGATACCATGCCATATTGGATTTAAAAACTGCCTTGAACACATAGTATTTTACGAAGATTTCACATACTTATTCTCGTACTTTGTATGGCAGTTACATATATCTCATATTGTCGACGAAACTTCAATCTTTATAATGGTATGCTTAAATATTGAATTGTACTATTGTTTCACCAATTAAATATAGAGTGAAAAGAGAGACTGTTTGACGGATCAATGTCTGAACAGCGGTGCTTTACCCTAATCGTAATTTTCTTGGTGAGAAGTTAATTTTTGTTGTGAAACTGAAGACTAGCCTACTAGGTAGCCTACTGCGGCCTGGTTCCTGCCAGTAGCCAAATGGGATATTTACTTTTTTTTTTTTTACCTTTTAAATTGGCTATGCTTCATGAAAATTATCGTCTTTTGTTTACGCATTTAGGTACATTCATTCCAATGGGGCTGGTAATAAACATGATGCTCATAGGCTAGGTCTACTGCACATGGGTAGGTTAACAGTCTGGTAGTAAGGCTACTGAACCAGAGGGGTATGATAGGTACCTCGTATCTAGTCTTCAGTTTTACCTCTATTAATTTTTTTCTTTTGTGAAAAGTTAACTGTTGTCTTCTTATTACCGTTTACTCTCATGCATAGAAATGATTTTAACAATTGCCTAACGCGGTAGCCAATGACAAGCTTTAGCCTAGGCTAGTATCTTTAGCACAATATACTAGTAGGTAGTCTGAATACAGCAGTCTGAATACAGCAATCAGAAAATACTATATTGGGGACGTTAGGCAGCTAGCCTAAATACCTAGTATATTCTATTACTATTAATGTGTTATATCATGGATACAAGGTTTTACCTGAAATAACCAAAGCAGTTAATGGTACGTGGAAAATTGGGTTACGTCAAGAGCCACTAAATGGTCAATAGCTAATCATTCCGAACTGAAAGTCTGAAACCCAAAACAAACTATAGCAACAAATAACATTCAACCGGAAACGTTTTATACAGATAAGTTATGGATAACCGTTCAAAGAGACTAAATTTTTTTTTCAGATAAGCACCACACAGACTAAAGCAAAACTTAACGAACTTAAAATAAAATTTTTAAAAATCTGTATCAACTTAAGAGTTTATGAATGACAATATTATATAATGCGAATACAGAAAACACACCTTAAAAACAATAGCACACGTGCGTTAATATTAGTAGTAGGCAATGTCGCTGCAACGGCAACCCACTTCAACCGGAGGAGAGTCGTCATCAACTGACCTTCTTGATGCCTCTTCTAACTTTATATTATCAGTTCCTCAATGAGTGACATGAATTTTTGTCAATATATTATTCATAATATATTATTCATTAATTTTCCTTTGGCTTCATCCGTCTTCTGGTTATGTTTGTTCTATACTTCAAGCATTTTATTCATCTTTTTATATATGCTGACCAAAAGAAAAAAAAAATAACTAAACACACTTTCCATTCACTTGCACAGAAGATCCTGTGTGTTTTCACCTATGTATTTGTTTTTAATGTATACAACTTAAGGTATTAGAACGAGCTCTAAATAATGTCTGTACTAAGGCTCTGTTCTAATGATCTAAGTAGTCTGACTTTGTTCTGACGTTCATTTCTGATTTTGAAATTTCCTTCATCTTCTTCAGTTATTTATTTAATTTTCTCGTTCATTCGCCAACTGTCTTTCCTGGAAATTATTGAAAGACGAGGTGTCCCCCTTTTGTCAAACAAAATTATTTAACAAAAGATGGGATGTTTGCGAAAACCCACAAGATCATGGGAAAATAGTTTACATCATGACCCATGCAAAATGGGAATTCAGGTAGACGATGCACAAGATGGAAGAGAGTAGATAGAACTCATATCTTATCTCATTGGGGAAAACTCTGTCTTATATAATTAAGTTGATAATTATCCTCCACAATTCTCCTTTTTTCATTACTACGACTCATTTTCGGTATATATTTATTTTTTCCAAGATATCACTCATGTATTACAACTTCCCATTTACTGTTTTTGTTTTCAGAGAAGTTGCCTCTCTCTCCTTTAAGGGTAAGTTGAAATAGTGATATTTCGCTCCTTTTATCTTCCTATAAACCCCATTTTCAATTCTTTTTTATGTTTTAGTTTCCGATTCTGCTAAAAGTATCTATATTTCCTCCAGGCAATTATCAGTGAAAACTTTTCACGTGACAGTTCATAAAGAATAATGGACACAAGACTTTAAATGATTCAAACAATATCTCACGCAAGCATATGAAAATTAAAAGAATAAATAAAAAGAAAAAAAAACACAACAGCTCAGCTCTTTCTCTCTTTTCATAAATATTGTCTAAGTAGTTAAACCTTATAATTATTGGCGGTGCTGTCACATTAGCCTTATCGCATCCTCAGTTCCCTCACCTTGCGAATATCGTACATTATAGATAACTTATGTGTGGGTTTACCTCAGTAACGCATTTGGATCGTATATAGTATTTTGGCAGGGTAGTGGACATCCAGGTCTGCTGCTGCTCTCTCTCTCTCTCTCTCTCTCTCTCTCTCTCTCTCTCTCTCTCTCTCTCTCTCTCTCTCTCTCTCTCTCTCTCTCTCTCTCTCTCTCTCAGCTGCAACACACAACAGTTGACTATTAAGTAGGTGCATAATTCAATACTTGGGTCGACAGATACTTACAAAATTTTTAAGTAACACGTTCTCATCTTCCCTCCTACTTCTGTTCGTGGATCGAACGCTGAGCATTCAGTGGAGTTGAACGCACGTCTTATGAGGCAAATTCGGCATCAATAAAATATACGAATCTGATAAAATTTTCGAGCAATATGAGTTGCAATAACAGATTACTTATTTTTGTCCATTTGAAAGACAAATATAAAGTACTGGTCTATTCACTAGGGCAAAATCTCGTAAGGTAAAGACTCAGAGGAGTCTTTACCTTACGAGCGTTGTTTTGTCATTAGTTCTCTTGTTCTGTCATTCCAGTGGAAACTTGCTCAATTCGAGCAAAATCCGAAAATTTTCTACCAGCTCAATACGCATTCCAAAATGAGCGACCGTTCTATAACCAGTCGAATGACTAGCAAACATTCAGGGGAAATCTAGCAGTCTGATATTGAACTGAAATTCTATCACTGATAAAAAAGTGATGAATTCCCGTACTTTCTATCCCTTTTTAAAAGTACACAGCTTCTTATGCTTGTCACTCTAATCGTCTATCATACTCATTATCATCCCCTATGGCATGACCAAAGGATAATAGGAAAACACTATAAGAAAGAAAGAAAAAGAAACAATAAAGGACAGAGTCTTGACAGTTTCTATTTTTCCATTTTTTTAGAATAAGAACAGAGTTTTGACAGTTTCAGTTCCATTTGCATTTGGAAGAAGAAGAAGAAGAAGAAAGAAAGAAATTTGTGGACAGGAAAAGATAAAAGGGAATATTTTGAGCCTCTCTGTGTGTGTGTGTGTGTGTGTGTGTGTGTGTGTGTGTGTGAGAGAGAAGAGAGAGAGAGAGAGAGAGAGAGAGAGAGAGAGAGAAATATTATCCTCAATATTTTTTTCCGTTCTCTCAGCTCAACTTTTCCGTTCCTTTTACCCTTTCATTTTTTTTTACGTAAACAAAACCACGACCTAAGAGAAGTAAATGAGGTGAACTTAGTCTACTCTCTCTCTCTCTCTCTCTCTCTCTCTCTCTCTCTCTAAAACTTCTACTTCCTAATATGAATATTGTTGGATTGTCCACGAAGAGGAACACCATGAATTACCTTATTCGTATACAACTATCACTGAAATATACATATCGACATGGCACGACTAATTATTCATGATAACCAATTAGAAAAACAGGAAGACGGAGATTCATAAGGATACACACATTATTTATACACACACACACACACACACACACACACATATATATATATATATATATATATATATATATATATATATATATATATATATATATAATGAGTGCAACCAGTCAAAAATTAGATAAATTAAATTGGGCATAGTTAGCACTGTAAGTTAAAATGCTACATAATTCGTTTCTGGTTGTGTAACACACGACTGAAAATTTGAGATAATCGAAAAAAATATTGGGATGACAATATCCCGCAAAACACATGAAAATGTCTATCAGGTCTATTTAGTGTATAGATTTATTTAGTAAAAAATATTGCTTCCGAGTGTAACGAGATTATTTGGGTAATAAACACAACGTTCAGACGTACCGTTATCCAGCCCAGGATTAGTTTGTAGAATGAAGATACTTTGGTGCCTCGAGACGGTACGTAATGTCCTTGTGTATAGATGAACTAATCAACTATAAATTTAAAATGAAATTATTCAGAGAAGCCTTTTTTTTTTATTCTGGCTACTATAAGTTTTAGAATGAAAAGCTTTACAACTTACTTTTGTTGTTTTTTTCCAGATCTTTATCATTCAGTACAAAACAGTTTTGGATTTGATGGCAATCTGCAATTTAATAATTTACTTACATTTTCATGTAAGTATTTATCTATTAATTCCCTGTTTTCTTGTCTGATCACTGATCTCTTCTTTCTCTGTTTCTTAGTACCCTCTGTTACATCTTTCCAATCACACCATATTCTTAGGAGGCTTCAACTTCAAGCCAATGACCCCCCTGTGGGCTTGTTCCATACGAATGCTGTTCATCTTCTGGAAAATAATAAAAATAAAATTCTAACATACAATACAATTCAGCATCAGATTTTCTGTAATAGCGGTTACTTCATTAACACACTACGGACTCCTTAGATAGATAGATATAGACAGACAAACAGACAGATAGATAGATAGATAGATAGATAGATAGATAGATAGAGACGGCTACACTGCTGGATGTCAGTTTATGAATACTGTTCATCTTCTGGAAAATAATAATAATAAAATTCTAATATATAATTCAGCATCCGCTTTTCTTTAATAGCGGTTACTTTATTAACACACTGCGGTCTCCTTAGATAGATAGATATAGACAGGCAGATAGATAGATAGATAGAAACGACTACACTGCTGCATGTCAGATTGTGAATACTGTTCATCTTCTGGAAAATAATAATAATAAAATTCTAATATATAATTCAGCATCCGCTTTTCTTTAATAGCGGTTACTTTATTAACACACTGCGAACTCCTTAGATAGATAGATATAGATAGGCAGATAGATAAATAGATAGATAAAGACGACTACACTGCTGGATGTCAGTTAACGGCAAAACTTGTTTAGGTCGAGCAAAAAACGAACAATTTTTGACCGGCTCAAAACGCATTGCAAGTGACCGGTCTACAACAAGTGGAATGACCAACCAACATTTCAATGAAACTCTCTCTCTCTCTCTCTCGTCTCCTCTCTCATCCATCTCTCTCTCTCTCTCTCTCTCTCTCTCTCGCTACACGAGAGTGAAACTGAACAAATAGCAAGGGAATCCTATCTATCAAGAGCCAAAAACGAAGTGCCTCTCTCTATCTCTCTCTCTCTCTCAGTGTCCGCGTTCAAAAAGTACTTTCTGATTCTTTATGTGAGTCGCCATTATTTTCTGCTGCCGTATTTCTTACAACCCCGTATGTCCCTGACCAAAGAGATAAAGGGAATGACTCTATACAGAAATGAAAAGAAAAGAAAAAAAAAATAGTTAAAGGAGACCCAAGCCAGGGGCTGGACACTTCCTGTTCCATTTGCAGAACGGAAAAGTAACGAAAAAGAGATTGCGAATCCTTTGCGCGATTGAGAGAGAGAGAGAGAGAGAGAGAGAGAGAGAGAGAGAGAGAGAGAGAGAGAGAGAGTAATTTTATTTCAAACTTACTTAAATTTTTTTTCCTCCTTCGTTCCGCTCAATTCTTTCGTTATTTTTTAGCTTTCATTTTTCGTTTGTGATTCGCTTTAAGAGAGGGAATAGTATCAAAAGGAGTAAATAAAATGGCCCTGGTACTACAGTTTCTATCCATCTCTACAGTATAATCTCTCTCTCTCTCTCTCTCTCTCTCTCTCTCTCTCTCTCTCAGTATTCATCTTATTATGTTCTTATGTTCTTCATTAATATACATACATGTCACTGCGCACACGTACGTCCATACACATACAAATAAAAACCTTATATATATATATATATTATATATCTATATATATATATATATATATATATATATATATATATGTATACATACATATATATATACATATATATATATATATATATATATATATATATATTATAGTATATATACTATATATATATATTTATATAAATTAAGTCTATATTGTGTAACTAGTGACAATGGTCGTTTGCTGCATTTCTCTTTCGAGCATGTAAACAGACCACCATAACTAAATAACTTGAAACCTTTTGTATCTGAATTTCATCCTTATTCTGAGACCAAGAATTAAATCATTGCTTTTCTAAGATATCCTATGAGCTAAAATTCAATTCGAATATTATATGAATTGGATACATAGCTTTACCCTATTTTTACTAAATGCATTGTTGTATAAATTTGTATAAATTCATTAATGGAGTTCTGTACCGTCGCCAGATGACATTTATCACTATTTTCTCTACCCTATTATAGGGTGACGTTATCCCGCAATTTCACTTATTTGTTCTGTTCGCAGTAAATAGGTATTTTTATTATTTTTTTTTTTTGTGGTACAAATTCTGACTGCGCAATTCGTTACCTCCAGATGACATTAAGCAATAATATCACCCTTATTTTGCCACCCGACATCCAAACACCATTCTACAAGCCCACACGCACACACACACACACACACACACACACACACACACACACACACACACACTATGAGCACATTTGCACGTGAATTCGAGGCGCGAGTATCCTGCACCCCCCGTGAAAAACAAACAAACGCACCCGGGGGCGGAGTCCCCCCCCCCCATTGGGAGAAGACGAGCCAAATGGAGCATTATAGCTGCAAATGCATGTCGCCGGATGCATGAATATTCACGGGGCTGTTGGCGTGTCATATTTGAATTCATAACTGATTTTGTGACGCTTTTAAATCATATTCCGGCAGTTAGTGCATGAATCATTTCGCGTCGGTGTATTTGGGAGGAACCGCCCGCCAGTTACGAAGGCGAGCAGCTCAAATGCTGCAAATGACGGAGTTGCGGTGAACGCTTCGGAAATGGCGTCTGGTCTTGATGAAATGCTTGTTGTTTGTGTGGAACGTTTATTGTTTACATGAAAGGTTTGCTGTTTATATTAAAAGCTTGATGTTTATATAATACGATTTTTGTTCGTTTTAAACGTTTATGTAACATTTGTTATTTGTATTAAACGTTTGTTATCTTACAATAATATGAAACGTTTGCTGTTTGTATGAAAGGTTTGTTGTTTGCATGAGACGCTTTGTTGTTTGTTAGAAACGTTTATGATTTCATATCAAACGTTTGTTGTTTGTTTGAAACGTTTGTTATTTTATATGAAAGGTTTGTTATTTGTATGAAACGTATGTTGTTTGTTCGAAACGTTTGTTATTTGTATGAAAGGTTTGTTGTTTGTATGAAATAGTTGTTGTTTCTATTAAACGCTCGTTGTTGCATGAAACATTTGATGTTCAAATGAAACGTTAGTTATTTGTGTAAAACGTTTGTTGTTTGTATAAAGCATAATATGGTATTTGAAACATTTATTGTTTATATGACACGTTTGTTGTTTATATGAAACATTTGTTATTTGTATAAAACGTTTGTTGTTTGTATAAAACGTTTGTTGTTTGTACGAACAGTTTGTTGTTTATATTGAATGTTCGTTGTTGCATTAAACGTTTGATGATAACATGAAACGTTTATTCTTTGTATGAAACGTATGTTGCGTGAAATGTTTGTTGTCTGCCTGAAACTTTTGCAGTTTGTATGAAACATCTGTTGTCTGTGTGGACCGTTTGCCTCATGACGTTAAATTCTCTGATCTGTTTCGCCAACATTTTCATTTCATAATGATTAGAGTTCCCTTTGCGCTAAATCTTTTTCAGCGTCCAATTATTTGCTCCTGTATTCAGAAGAGCACAGATTTCTTTTTTAATTTGTCTAAATGTCATAAAGAATATTTTCCTCTTTTAGGGCTTGGACTTCATAATGATGAGATTTGAACAGCTCTTAGCTGACTCCGAGTTGAAAAAAAGTGTCACGATCTCTGCACTAATTGCCATTAGACTGTAAATTACAGACTGTAGTCATTGTTAAATTTACTGTCGTTCAGTTTCAAGTACTTACTGAGAATTTGAACCATATTATATTATATTATATTATATTATATTATTACTACTTCTGTTTTCGAAAGAGTATAAAAAGCATAGGAAACGATTCAAAAGAATTGTTCTTTATTTATTTCTTGTCCTGTGAAGCCTAAACAGTACTAATCCGATGCTACAACTCAAGAATTCGTTGACAAATTTAACCATAATGAACTTTCATAACAAATTCCCACAATCCCCAATGACAAATTTTATACCAACGTACATTTGTTTTTGTTTTTTGGTTCTGTCATCAAATATTGATAAAGTATTGAAATGCATATATGTTTGTTTGTTTGTTTGTATGGAGTTTTTACGTTGCATGGAACCGATGCTTATTCAGCAACGGGACCAACGGCTTTTTACGTGACTCCCGAACCACGTCGAGAGTGAACTTCTGTCACCAGAAACACACATCTCTCACACATCAGTGGAATGCCCGAGAATCGAACTTGCGGCCACCGAGGTAGCAGGCCAAGACCATACCGATCACGCCACTGGGGCGCTTTGAAATGCATATGAGACTGACTTTTTGATTAAGGAGTTACGCAGAAGATGCGCCACTCCTCATTAAAATTCAGATCTCGAGGGGATTAAATGTATCAGGATTTTATCTGGTTCAGGTTCAAGTTGTTCGAAATTTGGGCGAAGTGATCTTATTGTTATTCATAAGTATCAGGATGATTTCCTGACTGCTGTTGATAATTCTGAAACGCAAGATCAGTCCGCGTCGTAAGAATGCAGATTTGGAGTAACTTGAGCGTAAAAGGGAGGCGAATTAAGATAATGTTTTATCTACTCAAAATCCAATGCTTTGGTGAAGAGCAATTAATTTACTTTCACGTTCATATTGAGACGGCATTTTAATTTACTTGTTTGCATCGGGTCCTTTTTTTTTATTTATACTGCTATGAATGATTTTATATTATTTCCGGCTCAAAGCCCGGGATAAAAGGAGAGTCGAACACTGGATTACTGCTGGCTTGTGCAGTTACCTATCTGTCTGTCTATCTATCTATCTATCTATTCTATCTATCTATCTATATATATATATATAGTATGATTCATATATGTATATATATATATATATATATATATATATATATATATATATATATATATATATATATATATATATATATATATATATATATATATATATATATATATATATATAATTATATATATATATATATATATATATATATTAAATATATATATATATATATATATATATATATATTATATATATATATATAAGATATATATATATATATATACTATATATATATATATATATATATTTATATTATATATATATATATATATATATATATATATATATATATATATTATATATATTATTATATATATATATATATATATATATATTATATATTATATATATATATATATATATATATATATATAATATATATATTGCTACGTTTTATAGAACGCCTCGCCTTCCCAGCAGAGTTTTAGTTTTGTTTAATTATAAAAGTAGCAGCCATGCCGTCTCCTGAAGCTACTGTTGTTGGGAGAGTGGGGATGTCGTAGGTAATGAATTATTTTTCCTGGTCTTGACGGAAGCTTAGGGTAAGAGAGGCAGGTCACAAGAGTAGCTAGGCTTCGAGATGGATTTTAGGGACTTCTACAATAAGACCTATTTTCCTTCCCAATTTGCTGGCGTTGTGTTTACCACCTTTCAGGCAATGCTCGAGGCGGTTTTTGGAAGCCCCGTGATTCGAAAGCAAGCAGTATCGCTCTCAGTCGGCTGCGGGACGTGATCTCGAGCAGAGGTCAAATTGCCAGCCTCCCAAAATTAGGCCTACCCACGACGCACTGGTGGACACGGACCCCAGACCTGAACAGAGGTCGGACCGCATTCTTCTACAAGGATACACAGAATATTGCATAAAGGTACGTCTGAAAGTGTAAACTTCAACCCAGCACCTTTACTACCATACGACTCTTGCTAAATCATTTCCAATTCTTATTTTTAACCCCTTCTACATCAGAAGCCCTTTGTCCTCATCGGGCCACGTGCTCCCTTTGTGACTTGTTAAAGACTTAGTTTTCGTGCATACCTCAGTGAACCATTCGAGTTTACCTTCCCCAAATGTTAGAGAATTAATCAGCCTTAATCAAAGCAAGAAGTCATTTTCCTTTTTATGTCGTTAATCTGGATTCTTTTCCAGATTCCATGAGGTCACGTGCCGTCTCTCTGCTCGCAAGTGTGCATTTAACCCACGTGAATGAAAATCAGCTTGAATTGAACTGAGACTATAAGCCCCAACGTGGGGGGCCAAGATCATTTAACTTTTCTCCAGGCCAGCACGGGCCTTTTTGTAAATAAATAGGTTTAAAGTAACGAGCTGAGTTTTCTGGCGACCTTCCCTCTAAAGAAAGAAAATCATAACTATCAGTTTACGGTAAGTTCAAGCAATTCCCTCTTGAAATCCCTAAATTACTTCCGTTTACGTATCTAGTCTCTCACAAGGCCCTATATACGTAATATTGGCGAATCTTGCCTGGATTGAACCTAGCTTGCTTAAAAAAAGCTTGTAAATCGCGTTATCCGTTGTAAAACGTAAACTGTAAATTATTTTACAAAGCGTAAATCAAGCACACTTGCAGGGAAAGAAGACACACTGACTCACGGTAAGGTATCATTCATTAATATGATTATTTATAACCTATGTTAGCTTAAGGTACGTTAAGGATTTTTATTTAGAAGTGTTTTAAACAAATTTGAATGGTAGAAATATTGATTATATTGTAACGGCCAGAGCGCCGAGCGAATTCTGTTATTTTATAAATCGCATTGTGCTCGTCGGACGAGACAGCACGTGTGCAGATAGATGCCAGAAAGGACCAGATCAAACTAGGAAGTGCTTTGCCAGGGTTTATTGCTGTATTAGAAAGCCTAGCTAGTTAGGAGTGTTTTACTAATAGTTACGGCAAAAGAAGTGTACAATTCTTTTGTCTGTGATATGTAGGGAATCCATTTTAACTTAGGTTTCATTCCAAGTGTTGGTAACCGCTTACCTCTCGGCTAATTCAGCTTCGCGCTCTCTCGCGCCTGCGCGGTCTCAACCAACCTTCGTCTCATTCACAGCGGCAGCCATGTTTTTATCCCTTTAAACATTACCTAAACACAATTTAAGCAAAGTAACGTAAGTCTCAAGTTTTAACGTAAATCAATATCGATCTTGGTACTAGTATCTATCGTCCTGCCAGAAAAATTAACGTAATTCGCTTGATAAGAAAGTAGTATTTTGTGTTGTAAAATTGCCTTCGCATTTACAGAGAATCAGCTGATTCGCCCGCGCTGGTCAGCTCTCCTCACGTGTTTCACCTCGCATCGCTCACTCGCGCGCTGAGCGAAAGTTTCTTTTCACTTCGCACTAAACGTAACCTCTTCTTTTTACAAGTTGTTTGCTAACATCGTTTTCAAATCCTTACCATAATTTTTCACTTGTCCTTACGTAAAGTTAACGTAAATCTTAAAAGTAGAGTCACTTGCAAGAATTGTTACGTAAAACGCGTCTTTGTAAATTTCATATTGAAACGCAAATCATTTCATAAGCGCAAGCCGCTAACATTAACGTAAACAATCGTTCATCTCACGCGAGCGCGTTATCATTTTTTCATAAAACGTTTTCTAAAGCAATTCTTTCAGTAAACGTTAACGTAAAGTAGATAATAATTTAAAGCAAGTTGCGGTCATATTAAACGAACATTAGTAGTTCAATTCAAATATAAGGGAGTTCATTCATATATCATTTTCACCCTCTCCGAGAGAGAGAGAGAGAGAGGAGAAAACCAGAATCCAGTATTCACGAAGCCAAGAGTACTACATCTTACCATTAATTATAGCATGCCGAATTAACCTTTATTTTAGTCTCTTGTGTCTTTCATTTACACAGCGTGATACGTACGCGCATGTGTCCATTGCAGTTTGCAAACATTTATTTGTTTGTTTTCCATTTATCGAGGTAACTTCAGCGAGTGACTGAGCATTTCTAAAATTTCCATTACCTGTCGTTGCCCGAGTGGTCTTTTCATTTTCTTTTATCACAAAAGACTTTGCGTATACCGCAAGCACAATTCGCACAGCGTGCCACGCCAATTCATTACTTCCAGACAGGGAAGTCGTTACCAGTTTAGGACTGGCCCCACCACCAGTGCACGTCAGGTCTTATCATTTTACAGTGCCACTAATTCTTGACACTGTTCACCGACTGGCTGCTGAAGTACTCCCACCTTTTACTTTCTCTCCTCCACCATTACACTCTGCCCCGAACAGAGTGCCATTTCACTTCGGTATACTTGAGTATACTGCGTGTAGTGTCCGGGACACACCAGCACGATACCAGTGCTCAAAGGAACGCCTCCTCATAAGTGCCATTGCACCTGTACAGGCCGTACAGGTAGCCATTCAACCTGCGTGTCCGTCCTTACGGAACGCCCAAATAATTAGTGTGTCCGTGTACAAGGGTCAGTGATCCTTCGGAACACTCATCAAAGGGAACGCCTCCCGAAGCGCCGCAATACCAGCCCTAAGTGCTGACAAACCTGCGTGTCCGTCCTTACGGAACGCCCAATTCATTAATGTCCGTGTACAAGGATCAGTGATCCTTCGGACCAACCCAAGGAACGCCTCCTCATAAGTGCCGCGCACCTGTACAGACGTACAGTGAGCCCATTCCAACGTCTCCCAAAGTGGGAACGCCCGTAAGTGTGACGTACACAGCACACTTCATTCGATTTTTTCACCTCAGCAGAAGGTGCCATTCACAAAGTGCCACCGAGCACCCAGTCTTTCCACTTTTCATTACCACATTGCAGAACCCATTTCCAAGTGAGTGCCACTTTCCACAGTAGGCACTCCTATTCCATTCAGTACCCCCCTTTCCTGGCCATTATTTTCATTTTCTTCCGAGCCTCTACTGTAGCCTAAGGGGAAATGTCTTCCCCTGCTTCCCGTGACTTCTTTGCCAGAGAGCTAGAGAAGCTCGGAGCCCTCATAACTCTGGGCAGGGGAGGCTGGTTACACTGGACCAGCACTTGACCAGTGGATAAAGACGCAGCAGGCTGCTGCGCGCCAGCAGGGAAAGGAAGAAAGCGAAGCAGAGAGGAAAGCCGCAGAAGCAGGTAGAGAGAAAAGAAAGAGAAACAGAGAGGATAGCCAAGAGAAGCAGAAGATAAAGGAAGAAAGAAAAGAGAGAAAGCATGAGCTAGCTCTCCTATGACGCAATCTCTCTGCTAGTTTCCAAGCCCCAGACCATGAGCTGGACTCCCGGTAAGAGGTGGTTGCGGAGGTTCTGCACCACTTGTTGTGTGCGTGGGCATGCTGTGGATTCCGACCATGCCCAAGTCGTCTCTACCTTGGGAGGAGAGCTTCCAGGGTGAACTTCTCCAAGGCTACCATGTAGCCCTGCCTGATGAAACTGTCTCCTACGCCCTATCGGTGGGTACAAGTCATGGCCGACACCGAAGCCCAGGTCTCCCTTATTTCCAGAAAGGCATTGCCTAGGGGTGCCAAAATCCGGACGGACGAAGAAATTCAGTTCGAATGGATTGACGGTAACCTCTATTCTGTTCCTTCGGTCCTTCTGAATGTGAAAATGCCCTTTCTGGACCAGGTGACCAAGGAAACCACATTGTGCCGCCTGGGCGTAGTGGACCAATTTCATGATGTTTATCAGGTGATATTGGGCCGAGATTTACTAAAGCCGTATCTCCCCTGGACGCAGCTCCCACTACCAGATGCACCGGACACCTGCAGCATGCCAGATAACCACACCTCAATTTTAGGTTCAGAGGCTAGTGCCTCCGATGTCCCCGACATCCTGTCTATTTGCGAACCTGGCCCTGACCCAGTGTCAGAGCCCGAAGTTTCTTCCGCACCATCTCAGCCTCTTACCACTTTACCGCCTACCTCCTCCCCTTTGGAAGAGGTAAGCCCACCAGTTAACCCCGGACTTGTTTCCGAGGGTGATTCAACGGAGGTTTCCTTAACCTCCCCACGTCAAATCACTGCCAGAGAGGACTCTTCACCTGTGCCAGAGCACACTGCCAGCCTTGGTGACTCCGCAGATTCGCAACCTGTGGGGCCATCTCGGCCTTATCATCCAGTGCCACGGAAGAGGTTCTGGAACAAGTTCTGCCGAGACTGTGGCCGCAAGGGTCACATGTCTGCAAATTACGGAGGGTGCGCGAACCACAATATTCCAGCCATCGCAATGGCCGTCACCAATCCTTCTTCTCTAGGAC
Organism: Macrobrachium nipponense; assembly: GCF_015104395.2. Classification (NCBI taxonomy): domain Eukaryota; kingdom Metazoa; phylum Arthropoda; class Malacostraca; order Decapoda; family Palaemonidae; genus Macrobrachium; species Macrobrachium nipponense. The sequence continues at coordinate 40,994,534 of NC_061093.1, forward strand.
CCCCAGCTAAGGGCCCTATAACCGTCGCACCCCTCCAAAGCCATTATCAGCCAAGCCACGTCAGAGCCTACGACGACTCTGGCGCTCAAATCTCCCTGATACGGGAAGACAGAATTCCCCGAGGGCTAATGTTGATAGACGTCGATTGATCACCATTGAAGGTATCAATCACATTAAAACTGATCCTTATCCGACCGTCCAATTGAGGGTCACTAGACCTCACTTCTCCAAAGTTTGTACCCTTGCAGTTGCAAGCTACATTCCAGGAGTTACGACCTCCTCCTAGGGCAAGACATGAAGTCTCCCTCGCATTCCAAACAGCCTAGGGGTCCTAACCCCACAACAAATCACTCTAAAGCAAGGAGTAATCGAAATTTTACTTCCTCCAGGAAGTACAACCACCAACAGTCTCCCTCGTTACCAGGAAGGGAGATTGATCATTCACAGTTCCGTTTTGCAAACCTGCAACGTAATAGGGCACTCACTAATTGGCCTAGGTGCCCCCTAGCCGACTATCAGCAGCGGACACTGTCCATGTTCCACAAGGCCTAGCCTTCAACCAGAGACAGGAGCCTCTGTCTCCCATTTCCAAGGGCACGCTGAGAGGTATTGCACCTCCGGTACCCGCCACAGGTCCAGTCGACCTCAACTCTCTGCCAGTGCCACTTGGCAGCACTGTCCAGTACCAAGCTCCGTCCAGCCTGGACGTAGAGCCACCACCGAACTGACCTCTGCGCCTGGCCCCCGAGCTAGCGCCGGCGCCTAACCTTATCAAGGATCCTCCTACAGGAGATCCTCCACAGGCATGGAGCTTACCACAGCCCATGGCCAATCACTAGTTCCTTCTTCTTCATCCTTACCTCTGTCGCCCGAGGATGAACCTCCGGCAGACCTTACCTTTGTACCTCCTCTGGAAAACCAGGAACTGCCCGACCAGGAGTCAGCCTGGAGTTTTCCCCTCACGACGGTTGTCGCCGCAGCCGGAGTGAGGGCCTCCCCTGCAGTAGGTTCCACCTCTACGACGGTTGCTGCAGAGACCGAAGTAGGGTGTTCTCCTGAAATCCTTCAGGCTACCGCTGCCTCAGCTCCTGCCGGCGTTTTCTGGCCTTACCCCAGAGTCGTTGCCTCCGTCTACTCCTAGACTGGTATAGCCAGGTCCTGGAGGAATAAGAAGAAGAAGAAGAAGGGACGTAATTAACATATTAACAAAAAGAGCCACATGCTCTCTTTGACACCTGTGCCCGAGGTACAGGGTCGCATTCAATTGCAGAGTGATCCTGGCCCCTACCCAGAGAAGGTAGCCAGCCTGATCTCTGCCAGTAGAACTAACCCTCTAACCCCTAGAAATTGTGATACTAACACTCATGTAAATGTCATAACTACCTCACTGCATTTCCCTCCTGGTAACTTAACCACTCATCATCCCCACGCATCATTACCTCTCATTATGTATTTTAACAGTTCCGTCGCTGAACTACTGCTGTGCGTACCACACTCTGGAATGATTGCGTCTTCATTTAACTGTATTGAGTAGGTTAGGCTAATGATTTAGTACCAGGGCATTAGGTTAGTAGCAAGTAGAATTTTCAAGTAACCTTATCTAGGGGTAGAGTAGACTGTCGTCACAGACAACCCGTAGTTATTACTTAGGCTAGATTACATCCCTACATTAAGTTAGTACACTTAGCATCTTTGCCTATAAGTTAGGTAGGCCATTGTAGTCAGCCGTATCGCTGCTCAAAAAACTTCAAGTTAGAGTAGGAGAACTGGGTTGTCGAGGCGATCAACTTATTTAAGCCAAGACCTTCACGCCCGAAAGGGAGTGAATGCCTTCTTAACAGGGGGAGCTGCTACGTTTATAGAACGCCTCGCCTTCCCAGCAGAGTTTTAGTTTTGTTTAATTATAAAAGTAGCAGCCATGCCGTCTCCTGAAGCTACTGTTGTTGGGAGAGTGGGGATGTCGTAGGAATGATATTTCCGGTCTGACGGAAGCTTAGGGTAAGAGAGGCAGGTCACAAGAGTAGCTAGGCTTCGAGATGGATTTTAGGGACTTCTACAATAAGACCTATTTTCCTTCCCAATTTGCTGGCGTTGTGTTTACCACCTTTCAGGCAATGCTCGAGGCGGTTTTTGGAAGCCCCGTGATTCGAAAGCAAGCAGTATCGCTCTCAGTCGGCTGCGGGACGTGATCTCGGACAGAGGTCAAATTGCCAGCCTCCCAAAATTAGGCCTACCCACGACGCACTGGTGGACACGGACCCCAGACCTGAACAGAGGTCGGACCGCATTCTTCTACAAGGATACACAGAATATTGCATAAAGGTACGTCTGAAAGTGTAAACTTCAACCCAGCACCTTTTACTACCATACGACTCTTGCTAAATTCATTTCCAATTCTTATTTTTACCCCTTCTACATCAGAAGCCCTTTGTCCTCATCGGGCCACGTGCTCCCCTTTGTGACTTGTTAAAGACCTAGTTTTCGTGCATACCTCAGTGAACCATTCGAGTTTACCTTCCCCAATGTTAGAGAATTAATCAGCCTTAATCAAAGCAAGAAGTCATTTTTCCTTTTATGTCGTTTAATCTGGGATTCTTTTCCAGATTCCATGAGTCACGTGCCGTCTCTCTGCTCGCAAGTGTGCATTAACCCACGTGGAATGAAAATCAGCTGAATTGAATGAGGACTATGAAGCCCCAACGTGGGGGGCCAAGATCATTTAACTTTTCTCCAGGCCAGCACGGGCCTTTTTGTAAATAAATAGGTTTAAAGTAACGAGCTGAGTTTTCTGGCGACCTTCCCTCTAAAGAAAGAAAATCATAACTATCAGTTTACGGTAAGTTCAAGCAATTCCCTCTTGAAATCCCTAAATTACTTCCGTTTACGTATCTAGTCTCTCACAAGGCCC
>NC_061093.1:40999941-41002441 GCF_015104395.2 Macrobrachium nipponense
TTTCAAAGTATTCCATGTACAGATTGGCTAAAATAGGACTTAAAGGACTACCCTACTACACCCGAATTTTTGCTTGTACAATGATTCCCGAATGAAAAATTACGTTATTAGATGCACATAATTCAACTAACTTTATTATTTTGTCAAGTGCCAAAGGGAAATGATCTGAATATGGGGGATAATTTTTCCCTTAAAAAACTGAAGAACGTCCTGTACTGATACTTTTGTGAATAGGGAGTCTACGTCAAAAGTACCAGTACAGGACGTTCTTCAGTTTTTAAGGGAAAAATTATCCCCCTATTCAGATCATTTCCCTTTGGCACTTGACAAAATAATAAAGTTAGTTGAATTATGTGCATCTAATAACGTATTTTCATTCGGGGAATCATTCTACAAGCAAAAATTCGGGTGTATTATGGGTAGTCCTTTAAGTCCTATTTTAGCCAATCTGTACATGGAATACTTTGAAACTACAGTAATAAATGCAATAAAACCCAAAAACATGCTATGGATGAGATACGTGGATGACATACTAACATTTTGGGATAATAAGTGGGGTAATTTAAGAATTCCTCTCAAAATTAAACGCATTAGTGCCCAGCATCAAATTTAAAGTTGAATGGGAAACAGACAACAAAATTCCTTTTCTTGATGTTTTAATAATCAGAGACACGACAGAATACAAATTTACCATATACAGAAAACCAACGTTCTCACTTTCATATATTCACTACTTTAGCTATCATGACAATACTATCAAGATAGGTGTAGCTAGCAACCTATTTTTAAGAGCCTTACGAATTTGTTCCCCAGATTTCCTGGAAAAAGAATTTGAACTAATTCGCAAGCAACTTTCATCTTTAAAGTATCCTGACCATATAATTGAGAAAGCAATTCAAAAAGCAAACGTAATTTTCTACCGACCCCCTAAAGACAAGACCAGAGACACACCCAACAATAAATAAAAATTCCCCACCCTGGAGACGATTAAGAGAGTAACTCACACCCTTGGGAAATCCAACCCTTTTGCATTTACCTACCCAAATACCTTAGCCAAATCCCTGATTAACGTCCACAAAAGACATCGCCCAAAGACTCTGGGGTATATGAGATCCCATGCCAGGACTGCGACCAATCTTACATCGGATTTACAGGTAAATCACTTCCCCAGAGATTAATACAACACAAACGGTCAGTTAGGTATGGACAACAGAACTCGGCTATTTTCAACCATATAAATGAACATAACCATAGAATAAACTGGAATATGTCACGTGTAATTTATAGCAGCAACTGCCAGGTACAAGAGTCAAATGATGGAATCGGCCTTAAATAAAAAGAGAAGCAGGTAATGAACATCTCAAAAGGGAATTGGACATCGGACATCGTCGACGCAGTGTTCATTCAACCAAGCTTAAGAAGATTAAAGGAAGATTATCAGCGGGTGACCTAAATTGGCTTACTGTGGACGAATCTCTTGGTATAAATACCACCTTTTTTCTGTAAACTTTTCTCATTCATATACCTGAAGAGAGAGACGCAGTCTCTGAAATATAGTACTTTTTCTCTCTACATTTTGGTGTTTTTTATGGGCTCCTTTTATTATTATATATATATATATATATTATATATATATATATATATATATAAATATATATATATATATATATATTATATATTATATATATTATATATATAGTATTATATATATTAAGCTTAAAAAATCACTGTAGATGCACGTGACTTCATTAAATAAGCGAATACCACAGGAAAATGATAGTCAGAAATCTTTACTAAGACATTGTCAAGGAGCGAATGAAATACAATTAGGAGAGAAAGGTCTCAGGCACACAACAAAAAGATCAAGAATACCAGATGGTTAATTGTCAAATGGGGTTGAAAAATTAAAAGAGATAATCCAGGATTATCGGTATATCACACGGTCACAAACCTAAACAGATTTGACCCTAACCGAAATTACAAAGTATCTTACAGTCCAAAACATGTAAAACCTGAATATATATTTTAAATGGCTTACAGTATCTACAACTTTTTTTCATTATGAAAGCATCAAGTTTAAATAAACCAAGACTTAAACTTAGAACATTTCTATTATTTTGACTTGATGAAACAAGATTCAATGATATTCCTTTTAACTGTGTCATTACATGCGATTAAGGCTCTTGCTTGACTCCAGTTAATAGGATGATCTAAATCTCTCATATGTACGAATAATGCATTCGATATTTGCCCAGTTCTCACAGAATATTGGTGCTGTTTGAGACGGCTGTGAAGAGACTTACCGGTTCTGTCCGTAATAGACTTTTATCACACTTTTTGCAAGGAATTTCATATATGCAGCCTGGAAGATCTTTAGGAGAATTTTTGATTGCTAAACTCTTGACATTAATATTACTGAAAACAACATTTATGTTAAAAAGCTAAGGTTTGTTACAAGTTTAATGAACTTTTTTTGTTCATGTTTCGGTCCTCGGTATGA
>NC_061093.1:41004941-41005996 GCF_015104395.2 Macrobrachium nipponense
CTATTTTCTTTCCATAGATCTCTTTCGTTTCGTCTTTTTTATAAAAAATTCCCTTTAAGAGGAATCTCAGGAGTACAAGAGAAGAGGCAATGCATTAATACCCTAAAACTTGTCACATTATACTTTGCTTACATTTTTATCGATTTGTTTATTGATCTGTTACATTTTTTTTTTTTTAAACTTTCTAATAACTGACTTCTTGTTCTTTCTGTATATCCCATTACTTTTTTTAATTTCTTTTAAATGAACATAATTTTCTTTGGAAGCTTGAATTTCAAGTCAGTGGCCCATGTTGGGTTGTTTTATAATAATAATAATAATAATAATAATAATAATAATAATAATAATAATAATAATAATAATAATAATAATAATAATAATAATAATAATAATGGAGAAACAAATCCACAGTTATATAAATGTACATATATTTAAATTTAAAAATTTAAGGATAGCTTTCGGGAATCTGTTTGGTTGCCCTTATCAATCAGATTGATAAGGGGAACCGAACAGATTCCTAAAAGCTCTCCTGAAAGTTTAAATAAATATGTACATTTACATAACTGTGGGATTTGTTTCTCCATTTGAAGACTCGTGCTACTATGAGGATTTTTTAATAACAACAATAATAATCTAACCATTCCTTTTATTTTCTTTGACGTTGAAGACTTTCTCGCAGCGATTTCTTCTCTCACTTTTTCTGTAGTTGTTTTCATCTCGTGTTTCCCCAGATTCTGGACGAGCTGGGGTCAATTTCAAATAAATGTTTCCTTTCGTGAAGGTTATTGGCACTTCTTATTTTCTGGTATAATTCAACCGAACGCGTCATTGCCCTCGTTCGAAATTTGCCGTTTGCCAATCTTCATTTTCTCTACTGTTTTAAGAAGAGGACAAAGGAGAATGATTTCATCATGAACAAGGCATGATCCGACCTCCAGCTTACTCGAGGCGCATGCATAAAAAATCTATGGTCCAATAGCGTTGTTTCACAACCAACGAAAATTGAAATAAATACGTTGTACTTTATAAGAAAAAAATGTTTCTGTACTGTTTAA
>NC_061093.1:41006496-41013996 GCF_015104395.2 Macrobrachium nipponense
TTAAACAGTACAGAAACATTTTTTTCTTATAAAGTACAACGTATTTATTTCAATTTTCGTTGGTGAAACAACACTATTGGACCATAGATTTTAGCATGCGCCTCGAGTAAGCTGGAGGTAGGATCATGCCTTGTTCATGATGAAATCATTCTCCTTTATCCTCTGTCTTCTTCAAAACAGTTAAAGAAAATGAAGATTGGCAAACGGCAAATTTCGAGCGAGGGCAATGACGCGTTCCGTTGAATTATACTAGAAAATAAGAAGTGCCAATAACCTTCACGAAAGGAAACATTTATTTGAAATTGACCCCCAGCCCGTCCAGAAACACGAGACGAAAACAACTACAGAAAAAGTGAGAGAAGAAATCGCTGCGAGAAAGTCTTCAACGTCAAAGAAAATAAGGAATGGTAGATTATTATTGTTGTTATTAAAAAACCCTCATAGTAGCACGAGTCTTCAAGGTGGAAACAAATCCACGGTTATGTAAATGTACATATATTTAAATTTAAAACTTTCAGGAGAGCTTTTAGGAATCTGTTCGGTTCCCCTTATCAATCTGATTGATAAGGGCAACCAAACAGATTCCCGAAAGCTATCCTTAAAGTTTTGAATTTAAATATATGTACATTTACATACCTGTGATTTGTTTCTCCATTATTATTATTATTATTATTATTTTTTTTTGTTTTTTTTTTTTTTTTTTTTTTTTTTATCTATCACAGTCTTCCAATTCGACTGGGTGGTATTTATAGTGTGGGGTTCCGGGTTGCATCCTGCCTCCTTAGGAGTCCATCACTTTTCTTACTATGTGCGCCGTTTCTAGGATCACACTCTTCTGCATGACTCCTGGAGCTACTTCAGCCTCTAGTTTTTCTGATTCCTTTTCAGGGATCTTGGGATCGTGCCTAGTGCTCCTATGATTATGGGTACAATTTCCACTGGCATATCCCATATCCTTCTTATTTCTATTTTCAGATCTTGATACTTATCCATTTTTTTTTTTTTTTTTTTTTTTTTCCCTCTCTTTTCTCTTCAACTCTGGTGTCCCATGGTATTGCGACATCAATGAGTGATACTTTCTTCTTGACTTTTTATCAATCAACGTCACGTCTGGTCTATTTGCACGTATCACCCTATCCGTTCTGATACCATAGTCCCAGAGGATCTTTGCCTGATCGTTTTCTATCACTCCTTCAGGTTGGTGCTCGTACCACATTATTACTGCAAGGTAGCTGATGCTTCTTGCACAGGCTCCAGTGGAGGGCTTTTGCCACTGATCATGCCTCTTTTTGTACTGGTTCTGTGCAAGTGCCGGGCATTCACTTGCTATGTGGTTTATGGTTTCATTTTTCGTATTGCACTTCCTACATATGGAGAGATGTTATTTCCGTCTATCATACTTTGAACATATCTGGTTCTTAGGGCCTGATCTTGTCCGCCCTGTTATCATTCCTTCAGTTTCCTTCTTTAGCTCTCCCCTCTCGTAGCCATTGCCAATTGTCATCGCTGGCTAGTTCTTTAGTCTGTCTCATGTATTGTCCGTGCATTGGTTTGTTGTGCCAGTCCTCTGTTCTTTCTGTCTTTCTCCTGTCTCTGTATATTTCTGGGTCTTCGTCTACTTTTATTAGTCCTTCTTCCCATGCACTCTTTAGCCACTCGTCTTCACTGGTTTTCAGATATTGTGCCCCAGTGCTCTGTTTTCGATGTTGACGCAGTCCTCTATACTTAGTAGTCCTCTCCCTCCTTCCTTTCGTGTTATGTATATTCTGTCCGTATTTGCTCTTGGGTGTAGTGCTTTGTGTATTGTCATTTGTTTCCTGTTTTCTGATCTATGCTGGCGGAGTTCTGCCTTCGTCCATTCCACTATTCCTGCCGCTGTATCTGATTACTGGCACTGCCCATGTGTTAGGCTGGCTTTATCATATTTCCTCCATTGAGTTTTGACTTGAGTATCGCCTTGAGTCTCTGCATATATTCTTTCCTGATCGTGTCCTTCATCTCGGTGTGTTATATTCCTCCTTCCATTATTCCCAGGTATTTTGTATCCTGTCTCATCTATGTGTTTGATGTTGCTCCATCTGGTAGCTTTTATCCCTTAATCCCTTCAGTTCTCGTTACTTTGCCTTTTGTATGTTGACAAAGGCGCATTTTTCTATTCCAAACTCCATCCTGGATGTCCCCCCCCCCAGATACAATCCTTACAGTCTGGATTATGATATCTATTTCCTTGATGCTCTTACCATACAGCTTGATGTCGTCCATGAACATCAATGGTTGCTTTTGTTGCCTCTTTCTTGAGTTGGTACCCGGCATCCATCTTTTGTAGTACTTTTGTCATGGGAATCATGGCTACTACGAAGAGTAGTGGGGACAGTTGTCGCCTGGAAAGATCCCTCTCCTGATAATCTCTGCTAGTCTTATTCCAGAGCTTGTAAGTATTGTATTCCAGTTGCGTCATTGTATTTTTGAGGAAGCTGATGGTATTTTCCTCTGCCCCATATATTTTCAGGCATTCTATTAGCCATGTGTGTGGTATATGTCGAAGGCTTTCTTATAGTCTATCCATGCCATGCTTAGGTTGGCTTTCCTTCTCCTACTGTTCTTCATTACCATTTTGTCTATCAGGAGCTGGTCTTTTGTGCCCCTACACTTCCTTCTGCAGCCTTTCTGTTGGTGGGGGATGGTGTTTGTCTCCTCTAGGTAGTTGTATAGCCTTTCACTGATGATACCTGTTTAGTAAACTTCCACATTATTGGTAGGCAGGTGATAGGCCTGTAGTTACTGGCTATATTTCCCTTACTCTTGTCTTTTTGTACTAAGGATGTTCTTCCTGTGGTCATCCATTTGGGTGCTTGGTGATTTGAGATACAATGCTGGAGTTGTTCCTGCTATTCGTGGGTGTAGGGCCTTGAAGTTTTTGAGCCAGTATCCATGGACTTCATCGGGACCTGGGGCTTTCCAGTTTGGCATTTTCTTTAGTTGGTGTCTGACTGTGTCTGTCGTGATCTCTGTGAATCTTTGTTTTGTTTTATTCTCCCTGTTTCTTCTTACCTTGACTTGTCCATGGAGCCATGTTGCATGTTTGTTGTGTGATACCGGATTGCTCCATATGTTTTCCCAGAGTCTCTTACTTGGTTCGGCTTCAGGAATTTTTGGGTGGTTGTCTTCCCCTCTTAGTTGGCTGTATAGTCTTTTCTGGTTGGTTCCGAATAGTTTGTTTCTATTGGTATCCCTTATTCCTGTTTCATGTACCGTTGGATCTTGTGTGCTTTGGCCTTAAGCCTCTGTTTTACATCTTCTATTGTGTTGTTTAGTCCCCTCTCTTGTACTTTGTATTTCTCGTTGAGTTCCTCCCTTATTTTCTTGCTTCTTAGCCTTTTTTCTGCCATCTCTTTCAGTTTACTCAAGTCAGATCTCATCACCGTGATTTGCTTTTCCAGGCGCCTTTTCCAAGGAGGTTGCTGTTTTGGTTTCTGTTGGGTTGTTGTGACGGTGGTGTTGGTGTTCGAATCCCCATCAGTTCTGCATACTAATCTTGCTCCTGCATATGTCAAGTTATTTGTTTCTGTGATACTGGTGGTGTATTAGGCCCATTATTTCATTGACCTCACTTGTTTTCTCCTTAATTTCTTGGTGTTGTAGGCTTTCATGGAGGGGATCATTGTTCTCTCTGTATCTGGGTCCATCCATTGTCTAATCTTTTCTACCATTCCGTCCTCTCTGTTACTTCGTCGGTGTTTCTTCGTGTGTCGTTTGTTTGATACCTCATCTTCCCGGTCGTCTTCTGTGGCATCGTCTCTCAGTTCGTCTTCGTGTAATTCGTTGTCGTGTGACATTTCCCTTTCCAGTTCTTCTCTTTCTGTTGGGGAGAGCCAGTTCTTTTTCTTTATGTTCCTTACTTGGTCTGCCAGCCTCTGCTCTGTTTGGGGGTGTTATTCCTCTCATTCCAGATGTTGACCAATCTTCTTCTATATCCTCTCTCCATCGGGTTGCTTCTGATGTAGCATCTCCATATTTCCTTATTTTCTTCTCTTGTCCATTTTCTTCCTTTTTGCCTCTGTAGCTCCAATCTCAGGCTGTGATTACTGTCGTTGTGGTGATCAGTTGCTGGATGCGACCTCCAAGTACCTGACCGTCCCTTTCCACTAACAATTGGGTTTGAATACCTGGTTGCCGGACGAAGATCCTCTGTTGCCAGAGGTTCCATTTACGTCGTTGTCGTTTATTCCTTCATTTCTTTCCATCATTGCTGAGTTTTGCTATTTAACCCATAGCTGGACCCTACCCCATCAGGGATAGGTACTCATTTACAGCTGAGTAGACTGAGGAAATTATGGTAAAGATCCTTTCCCAAGGAATCAACGCCTAGGAGAGCGGTCACCCATCCAACGACTGACCAGCCCCAATGTTGCTTAACTTGACTTAAGTCTATTGACGACCTAACCCAACTCCTCCACGGCGCCACATATTATATTATTATTATTATATTATTTTTTTTTTTTTTTTTTTTTTTTTTTTTTTTTGTTTTTTTTTTTTTTTTTTTTTTTTTTTTTCTCTATCACAAGTCCTCTAATTAGACTGGGTGGTATTTATAGTGTGGGGTTCCGGGTTGCATCCTGCCTCCTTAGGAGTCCATCACTTTTCTTACTATGTGTTGCCGTTTCTAGGATCACACTCTTCTGCATGAGACCTGGAGCTACTTCAGCCTCTAGTTTTTCTAGATTCCTTTTCAGGGATCTTGGGATCGTGCCTAGTGCTCCTATGATTATGGTACGATTTCCACTGGCATATCCCATATCCTTCTTATTTCTATTTTCAGATCTTGATACTTATCCATTTTTTCCCTCTCTTTCTCTTCACTCTGGTTGTCCCATGGTATTGCGACATCAATGAGTGATACTTTCTTCTTGACTTTGTCAATCAACGTCACGTCTGGTCTATTTGCACGTATCACCCTATCCGTTCTGATACCATAGTCCCAGAGGAGGATCTTTGCCTGATCGTTTTCTATCACTCCCTCAGGTTGGTGCTCGTACCACTTATTACTGCAAGGTAGCTGATGTTTCTTGCACAGGCTCCAGTGGAGGGCTTTTGCCACTGAATCATGCCTCTTTTTGTACTGGTTCTGTGCAAGTGCCGGCATTCACTTGCTATGTGGTTTATGGTTTCATTTTTCGTATTGCACTTCCTACATATGGGAGAGATGTTATTTTCCGTCCTATCGTACTTTGAACATATCTGGTTCTTAGGGCCTGATCTTGTGCCGCTGTTATCATTCCTTCAGTTTCCTTCTTTAGCTCTCCCCTCTGTAGCCATTGCCAATTGTCATCGCTGGCTAGTTCTTTAGTCTGTCTCATGTATTGTCCGTGCATTGGTTTGTTGTGCCAGTCCTCTGTTCTTTCTGTCTTCTCCTGTCTCTGTATATTTCTGGGTCTTCGTCTACTTTTATTAGTCCTTCTTCCCATGCACTCTTTAGCCACTCGTCTTCACTGGTTTTCAGATATTGCCCAGTGCTCTGTTTTCAATGTTGACGCAGTCCTCTATACTTAGTATCCTCTCCCTCCTTCCTTTCGTGTTATGTACAGTCTGTCCGTATTTGCTCTTGGGTGTAGTGCTTTGTGTATTGTCATTTGTTTCCTGGTTTTTCTGATCTATGCTGCGGAGTTCTGCCTTCGTCCATTCCACTATTCCTGCGCTGTATCTGATTACTGGCACTGCCCAAGTGTTTATGGCTTTTATTCATGTTTTCCGGCGTGAGTTTTGACTTGAGTATCGCCTTGAGTCTCTGCATATATTCTTTCCTGATCGTGTCCTTCATCTCTTGGTGTTTTTTATATCTCCTCCTTCCATTATTCCCAGGTATTTGTATCCTGTCTCATCTATGTGTTTGATGTTGCTCCCATCTGGTAGCTTTATCCCTTCAGTTCTCGTTACTTTGCCTTTTTGTATGTTGACTAAGGCGCATTTTTCTATTCCAAACTCCATTCTGATGTCCCCAGATACAATCCTTACAGTCTGGATTAGGGTATCTATTTCCTTGATGCTCTTACCATACAGCTTGATGTCGTCCATGAACATCAGATGGTTGATTTTTATTGCCTCTTTTCTTGAGTTGGTACCCGGCATCCATCTTCTGTAGTACTTTTGTCATGGGAATCATGGCTACTACGAAGAGTAGTGGGGACAGTGAGTCGCCCTGGAAGATCCCTCTCCTGATATTAACCTCTGCTAGTCTTATTCCAGAGCTTGTAAGTATTGTATTCCAGTTTGCGCATTGTATTTTGAGGAAGCTGATGGTATTTTCCTCTGCCCCATATATTTCAGGCATTCTATTAGCCATGTGTGTGGTAATCATGTCGAAGGCTTTCTTATAGTCTATCCATGCCATGCTTAGGTTGGTTTCCTTCTCCCCTACTGTTCTTCATATTATTATTATTATTATTATTATTATTATTATTATTATTATTATTATTATTATTATTATTATTATTATTATTCATATAAAACAACCCAACATGGGCCACTGACTTGAAATTCAAGCTTCCAAAGGAAATTATGTTCATTTAAAAGAAATTTAAAAAAGTAATGGGATATACAGAAAGAACAGAAGATCAGTTATTAGAAAGTTTTAAAAAAAGAATTTAACAGATCAATAAACAAATCGATAAAAATGTAAGCAAAGTATAATGTGACAAGTTTTAGGGTATTAATGCATTGCCTCTTCTCTTGTACTCCTGAGATTCCTCTTAAAGGGAATTTTTTATAAAAAAGACGAAACGAAAAGAGATCTATGGAAAGAAAATAGGTAATTATCTCTCTCTCTCTCTCTCTCTCTCTCTCTCTCTCTCTCTCTCTCTCTCTCTTCTGTACTTTTGTTCCTTGTTCTGGCCAGAGACTGGTTTTAGGGTAAGTGAAGGAGAAATAGTGATGATAAAGGAAGTGTTCTGTGGGCGTACATTTTATATGTGTATAAAAGAGAGAGAGAGAGAGAGAGAGAGAGAGAGAGAGAGAGAGAGAGAGAGAGAAAACATTCTGGCTGGCGAGAAGATGATGGTTGTATACTCTAACATAGTTAATAGATTAAACATCCCACACTCTCCGTACACTGTGACACTTGTCTAACAACTAGTATAAATCAATACAGCGAACATACGTAAGCCACGAGGGAGAGAGAGAGAGAGAGAGAGAGACAGAGAGAGAGACAGAGAGAGAGAGAGAGAGAGAGAGAGAGAGAGAGAGGGTGGGTCGTTTAACCTTGACCTCGAAAGCCATGTCGTTTCAACAAAGCCAGCAGAGTAATTTCCGTAGGGATTCCCCTAAAAGTCAATACGTGATGCCAATTGGTTTATGTGTTGAAGGTAGGAGGACTTTTGATCGCCGAGTCGTCTGCGTAGCAGTTAAAACTGAGCGATGAATTAATCAAGAAGGATAATAACCATTTTCCTGTAAACTAACGCGACCTAAGAATACGGCTCGCAATTTCACATGATAAGTGAGCGA
>NC_061093.1:41018996-41058789 GCF_015104395.2 Macrobrachium nipponense
CAAAGCGTCTCATGCAAACAACAAACCTTTCATACAAACAGCAAACGTTTCATATTGTTATAAGATAACAAACGTTTAATACAAATAACAAATGTTACATAAACGTTTAAAACGAACAAGAATCGTTTCATATAAACAACAAACGTTTAATATAAACATCAAGCTTTTAATATAAACAGCAAACCTTTCATTTAAACAATAAACGTTCCACACAAACAACAAGCATTTCATCAAGACCAGACGCCATTTCCGAAGCGTTCACCGCAACTCCGTCATTTGCAGCATTTGAGCTGCTCGCCTTCGTAACTGGCGGGCGGTTCCTCCCAAATACACCGACGCGAAATGATTCATGCACTAACTGCCGGAATATGATTTAAAAGCGTCACAAAATCAGTTATGAATTCAAATATGACACGCCAACAGCCCCGTGAATATTCATGCATCCGGCGACATGCATTTTGCAGCTATAATGCTCCATTTGGGCTCGTCTTCTCCCAATGGACTCCGCCCGGGTGCGTTTCGTTTGTCACGGGGTGCAGGATACTCGCGCCTCGAATTCACGTGCAAATGTGCTCATAGTGTGTGTGTGTGTGTGTGTGTGGGCTTGTAGAATGGTGTTTGGATGTCGGGTGGCAAAATAAGGGTGATATTATTGCTTAATGTCATCTGGAGGTAACGAATTGCGCAGTCAGAATTTGTACCACAAAAAAAAATAATAATAATAAAAAATACCTATTTACTGCGAACAGAACAAATAAGTGAAATTGCGGGATAACGTCACCCTATAATAGGGTAGAGAAAATAGTGATAAATGTCATCTGGCGACGGTACAGAACTCCATTAATGAATTTATACAAATTATACAACATGCATTTAGTAAAAATAGGGTAAAGCTATGTATCCCATTCATATAATATTCGAATTGAATTTTAGCTCATAGGATATCTTAGAAAAGCAATGATTTAATTCTTGGTCTCAGAATAAGGATGGAATTCAGACAAAAGAGAAATGCAGCAAACGACCATTGTCACTAGTTTACACAATATAGACTTAATTTATATATATATATTTTTATATATATATATATATATATATATATATATATATATATATATATGTATGTGTGTGTGTGTATACATCATACATACATACTTACTAGGTTTATTTGTATGTGTATTGGACCAATCGTTTGCCGATTGTTCCCTTGGTGGATTGTTGCCTCCTTTGTTTTTTTTTTTTAATTGCTGGCGAGTTTTGACGTCTGGTTGGATGGCGTCAAACTTCGTCAGTCAGGTCCTGGAGGGGAGAACAACCAGTCAGGTTCAGAGAGGCAGTCTTGGCAGCAGAGCAGCGGAGAGTATCTGAGGACGAGTTGGTAGTTGTATCAACCCTGTCGTGAACATCCAGTGGTCGAGGAGGACCTTCATACTGTATCTGAGGACGAGATGTTGTGTCAACTCTGTCTTGATCGTCCAGCATTCGAGGATGATGTCCATATTTGTCTCAGAGGACGAGGGTGGTTGCCGTATCGGCTCTGTCTTGATCGTCCGGCATTGGATTGTTGTCCTCATTGCTTGTGGAAGTGTTCCCGTTTTTGCTCTGTGTAACATTATGCCACTTTAGTGTTAATTCTCATTTATTATTATGCTGCCGTTTTTACATTTATTGTAATCGTTATTTCACTGCTTTTTTAATGTGTATTATGCTGCCTGATTTTGTATATGTATTTATGTACTGCACTGCTTTTTCATTTATACCGTGTCCTTTTATATATATGATGTGGCTTTTGTTATATTAGTTATGCTGCTTATGAAATTGTTTGTTGAATTGTACAAGAATCACTTAATTGGATTATTACTGTTGCTGCTTTTATTATTTAATTCATTGTGTATGTTTAATTTGTTTATCACTGAACCTGACTCACTTGTACATTTTGTATAAATAAATAACCCTAATTTTAAGGTAACTTTTTGGTTTTGTTATGCTCCTCCCTCCTTTGTTTGTCACCTGTCGTCAGTCATTACAGCCCAATTGCTTATTATTTTTAAGAACCTGTCGATCTCGAGAGTCGAGATTTTAATTATATATATATATATATATATATGTGTGTGTGTATCATACATACATACATACTTATAGGTTTATTTGTATGTGTATGGACGTACGTGTGCGCCGTGACATGTATGTATATTAATAAAGAACATAATAAGATGAATACTGAGAGGGAGAGAGAGAGAGTTTTGGTGCACAATATGTAAAAATGACAATGCCAGGGAAATTAGATTATTAAACTGAAGAGATCAATAACAGAGACCAGGATGGAGGGACATCTACTAGATAATAAATACAGAGAGAGAGAGAAGAGAGATTATACTGTAGAGATGGATAGAAAACTGTAGTACCAGAGCCATTTTATTTACTCCTTTTGATACTATTCCCTCTCTTAAAGCGAATCACAAACGAAAAATGAAAGCTAAAAAATAACGAAAGAATTGAGCGGAACGAAGGAGGAAAAAAAATTTAAGTAAGTTTGAAATAAAATTACTCTCTCCTTCATCTCTCTCTCAGCTCTCTCCTCTCCTCCTTCTCTCTCTCTCTCTCTCAATCGCGCAAAGGATTCGCAATCTCTTTTTCGTTACTTTTCCGTTCTGCAAATGGAACAGGAAGTGTCCAGCCCCTGGCTTGGGTCTCCTTTAACTATTTTTTTTTTTCTTTTCATTTCTGTATAGAGTCATTCCCTTTATCTCTTTGGTCAGGGACATACGGGGTTGTAAGAAATACGGCAGCAGAAAATAATGGCGACTCACATAAAGAATCGAAAGTACTTTTTGAAGCGGACTTCAGAGATAGAGAGAGGCACTTCGTTTTTTGCTCTTGATAGATAGGATTCCCTTGCTTATTTGTTCAGTTTCACTCTCGTGTAGAGAGAGAGAGAGAGTTTCATTGAAATGTTGGTTGGTCATTCCACTTGTTGGAGGCCGGTCACTTGCAATGCGTTTTGAGCCGGTCAAAAATTGTTCGTTTTTTGCTCGACCTAAACAAGTTTTGCCGTTAACTGACATCCAGCAGTGTAGCTGTCTTTATCTATCTATCTATCTATCTATCTGTCTATCTATATCTATCTGTCTAAGGAGTCAGTAGTGTGTTAATGAAGTAACCGCTATTAAAGAAAAGAGGAGGCTGAATTAGAATTTCCAGAAGATGAACAGTATTCACAATCTGACATGCACCAGTGTAGTCGTCTTTATCTATCTATTTATCTATCTGCCTATCTATATCTATCTATCTAAGGAGTTCGCCCCCCCAGGTGTGTTAATAAAGTAACCGCTAGTAAAAAAAAGCGGATGCTGAATTATATATTAGAATTTTATTATTATTATTTTCCAGAAGATGAACAGTATTCATAAACTGACATCCAGCAGTGTAGCCGTCTCTATCTATCTATCTATCTATCTATCTATCTATCTGTCTGTCTGTCTGTCTGTCTATATCTATCTATCTAAGGAGTCCGTAGTGTGTTAATAAAGTAACCGCTATTACAGAAAAGCTGATGCTGAATTGTATGTTAGAATTTTATTATTATTTTTTTCCAGAAGATGAACAGCATTCGTATGGAACAAGCCCACAGGGGGCCCATTGGCTTGAAGTTGAAGCCTCCTAAGAATATGGTGTGATTGGAAAGATGTAACAGAAGGTACTAAGAAGCAGAGAAAGAAGAGATCAGTGATCAGACAAGAAAACAAGGAATTAATAGATAAATACTTACATGAAAATGTAAGTAAATTATTATATTGCAGATTGCCATCAAATCCAAAACTGTTTTTGTTACTGAATGATAAAGATCTGGAAAAAAACAACAAAAGTAAGTTGTAAAGCTTTTCATTCTAAAACTTATAGTAGCCAGAATAAAAAAAAAAAGGCTTCTCTGAATAATTTCATTTTAAAGAAATTTATATTGTTAATTAGTTTTCATCTATACACAGGACAGTTACGTACCGTCTCGAGGCACCAAAGTATCTTCATTCTACAAACTAATCCTGGGCTGGATAACGGTAAGTCTGAACGTTGTGTTTATTACCCTAATAATCTCGTTACACTCGGAAGCAATATATACATAGGTACACAATATTTTTTACTATATAAATCTATACACTAAATAGACCTGATAGACATTTTCATATGTTTTGCGGGATATTGTCATCCCAATATCTTTTTCGATTATCTCAAATTTTCAGTCGTGTGTTACACAACCAGGAACGAATTATGTAGCATTTTAACTTACAGTGCTAACTATGCCCAATTTAATTTATCTAATTTTTGTCTGGTTGCACTCTTTATAAATCTCTTGAGTTTTTGTAAACAGTTTTCGTTTAAATTTATAGTGCTTATATATATATATATATATATATATATATATATATATAATATATATATATATATATAAAATATGTGTGTGTATGTGTGTATATGTGTGGTATAAATAATGTGTGTATCCTTATGAATCTCTGTCTTCCTGTCTTTCTAATTGGTATCATGATAATTAGTCGTGCCATGTCGATAGGTTATATTTCAGTGATAGTTGTATATGATAAGGTAATTCATGGTGTTCCTCTTCGTGGACAGTCCAACAATATTCATATTAGGAAGTAGACGTTTTAGAGAGAGAGAGAGAGAGAAGAGGAGAGAGAGTAGACTAAGTTCACCTCATTAACTTCTCTTAGGTCGTGGTTTTGTTTACGTAAAAAATGAAAGGGTAAAAGGAACGGAAAAGTTGAGCTGAGAGAGCGGAAAAAAATATTGAGGATGATATTTCTCTCTCTCTCTCTCTCACACAACACACACACACACACACACACACACACACAGAGAGGCTCAAAATATTCCCTTTTATCTTTTCCTGTCCACAAATTTCTTTCTTCTTCTTCTTCTTCTTCCAAATGGAATCGAAACTGTCAACTCTGTTCTTATTCTAAAAAATGGAATAGAAACTGTCAAGACTCTGTCCTTTATTGTTCTTTTTCTTTCTCTTATAGTGTTTTCCTATTATCCTTTGGTCATGCCATAGGGGATGATAATGAGTATGATAGACGATTAGTGACAAGCATAAGAAGCTTGTGTACTTTTGAAAGGGATAGAGAGTACGGGAATCATCACTTTTTTTATCAGTGATAGAATTTCAGTTCAATATCAGACTGCTAGATTCCCCTGAGTTTGCTAGTCATTCGACTGGTTATAGAACGGTCGCTCATTTTGGAATGCGTATTGAGCTGGTAGGAAATTTTCGGATTTTGCTCGAATTGAGCAAGTTTCCCCTGAAATGACTGAACAAGAGAACTAATGACAAAACAACGCTGGTAAGGTAAAGACTCTTCTGAGTCTTTACCTCACGAGGATTTTGCCCTAGTGAATAGACAGTACTTTATATTTGTCTTTCAAATGGAGAAAAATAAGTAATCTGTTATTGCAACTTATATTGCTCGAAAATTTTATCAGATTCATATATTTTATTCATGCCGAATTGCCTCATAATACGTGCATTCAACTCCACTGAATGCTCAGCGTTCGATCCACGAACAGAATTAGGAGGGAAGATGAGAACGTGTTACTTAAAAATCCTGTATGTATCTGTCGACCCAAGTATTGAATGATGCACCTACTTAATAGTCACCTGTTTGTGTGGTTGCAGCTGAGAGAGAGAGAGAGAGAGGAGAGAGAGAGAGCAGCAGCGACCTGGATGTCCAGTTTCCCTGCCAAATACTATATACGATCCAAATGCGTTACTGAGGTAAACCCACACATAAGTTATCTATAATGTACGATATTCGCAAGGTGAGGAGAACTGAGGATGTGATAAGGCTGATGAGAGAGCACCGCCAATAATTATAAGGTTTACCTACTTAGACAATATTTATAAAGAAAAGAGAAGGAGCTGCTCTGTTATGTTTTCTTTTTCTTTTATTTATTCTTTTAATTTTCATACGCTTGCGTGAGAGATTGTTTGAATCATTTAAAGTCTTGTGTCCATTATTCTTTATGAACTGTCACGTGAAAAGTTTTCTGATATTGTTGCCTGCAGGAAATATAGAAACTTTTAGCAGAATCGGAAACTAAAACATGAAAAAGAATTGAAAATGGGGTTTATAGGAAGATAAAAGGAGCGAAATATCACTATTTCAACTTAACCTTACCCTTAAAATCGGAGAGAGAGGCAACTTCTCTGAAAGAACCAAAAACAGTAAAGATGGGTAAATTTGTAATACATGAGTGATATCTTGGAAAAAATAAAAAAAAAAAAAAAAAAATAAATATATAATGAGTCCCGTAGTAATGAAAAAAGGAGAATTGTGGAGGATAATTATCAACTTAATTATATAAGACAGATTTTTCCCCAATGAGATAAGATATGAGTTCTATCTACTCTCTTCCATCTTGTGCATCGTCTACCTGAATTCCCATTTTGCATGGGTCATGACGTAAACTATTTTCCCATGATCTTGTGGGTTTTCGCAAACATCCCATCTTTTGTTAAATAATTTTGTTTGACAACAGGGGGACACCTCGTCTTTCAATCATTTCCAGGAAAGACAGTTGGCGAATGAATGAGAAAATTAGATAAATGACTGAAGAAGATGAAGGAAATTTCAAAATCAGAAATGAACGTCAGAACAAAGTCAGACTACTTAGATAATTAGAACAGACATGAATTTTAAGAAATAAAAGATATATATAAGATTCAAAGAACATTATTGCACCACCGACATTGTTTAGAGCTCGGTCTAATACCTACAGTTGTACATTAAAAACAAATACATAGGTGAAAACACACAGGATCTTCTGTGCAAGTGTATGGAAAGTGTGTTTAGTTATTTTTTTGGTCAGCATATATAAAAGATGAATAAATGCTTGAAGTATAGACACAAACATAACCAAGAAGGCGGATGAAACCAAAGGAAAATTACTGAATAATATATTATGAATAATATATTGACAAAAATTCATGTCACTCATTGAGGAACTGATAATATAAAGTTAGAAGAGCCATCAAGAAGGTCAGTTGATGACGACTCTCCTCCGGTGGAAGTGGGTTGCCGTTGCAGCGACATTGCCTACTACTAATATTAACGCACGTGTGCTATTGTTTTTAAGGTGTGTTTTCTGTATTCGCATTATATAATATTGTCATTCATAAATTCTTAAGTTGATACAGATTAAAAATTTTATTTTATTTTAAGTTCATTAAGTTTTGTTTTAGTCTTTGTGGTGCTTATCTGAAATAATTTTAGTCTCTTTGAACGGTCATCCATAAGCTATCTGTATAAAACGTTTCCGGTTGAATGTTATTTGTTGCTATAGGTAGTTTGTTTTGGGTTTCAGTACGGAATGATTACCTATTGACCATATAGTGGCCCTTGACGTAACCCAATTTTCCACGTACCATTAACTGCTTTGGTTATTTCAGGTAAAACCTTGTATCCATGATATAAGACATTAATAATAAAACATACTAGGTATTTAGGCTAGCTGCCTAACGTCCCTAATATATTTTCCGATTGCTACCTACTAGCCTATATTCAGACTACCTGCTAGCTAGTACTAGCTACCTATTGTGCTAAAGATACTAGCCTAGGCTAAAGCTTGTCATTGGGTACCGCGTTAGGCAATTGTTAAAATCATTTATAGGCTTGAGAGTAAACGGTAATAAGAAGACAACAGTTAACTTTTCACAAAAGAAAAAAATTAGAGGTAAAACTGAAGACTAGGTACGAGGTACCTGTCACACCCCTCAGGTTCAGTAGCCTTACTACCAGACTGATAATCTACCCATGTGCAGTAGGCCTAGCCTATGAGCACCATGTTTAGTACCAGCCCCATCGGAATGAACGTAAAAGCGTAAACGGAAGACGATAATTTTCATTAAGAAGCATATTTAAAAGATATAAAAAAAATAGTACTGGCAGGAACCAGGCCGCAGTAGGCTACCTAGTAGGCTAGTCTTCAGTTTCACAACAAAAATTAACTTCTCACCAACAAAATTAGAATAGGGTAAAGCACCGCTGTTCGGACATTGATCCGTCAAAGTCTCTCTTTTCACTCGATATTTAATGTGTGAAACAATAGTACAATTCAATATTTAAGCATACCATTCAAAAGATTGAAGTTTCGTCGGCAATATGAGATATATGTAACTGACATACAAAGTACGAGAATAAGCATGTGAAGTCTTCGTAAAATATGTGTTCAAGGCAGTTTTTAAATCTAATATGGCATGGTATCGTCGTGTGTATAATTCGGGCATACATTCGTGGACACATCCTTCACAGCCTTCCCAGCACTCATTTGAACAATATTTGCATATACATATATGTAATGTTTATTGATATTACTCAAGATTGTAGATGTACTTGGCACAATAAAATATTTTGTTGCCTATACGTATTAGTGAAAGTATGAGACGTCTTACTATTCCCGGGGTCATATTTTGAGCTGAAATGCATTTTCACCTTGTAATAGGAAAGCGCGAACAACATCGTAGCTAATGTTCACAGCAAAACCAATGAAATATGTGTCAGGAATCTGGTTACTTTTACAACAACAAATATTTTCTATGAATTATCATGAATATGTAATAAAAATATGGAATTCATAACCATATTCTGGTCTTTAACTAATTATTTAAATGTTATCTAGTGCACTCTTCTTCTGCTTCCCGAACAATCGTTATTTTTACCTGTCCAGAGGCCGAAACACCCTTGTTGTTTAAGATTGTTATGAAGAAAGTGTCCCAGTGTCTATGGGTATAAGTGGTGTGTGGATTTAGCACAGGAAATGGGAAGTTTGTTGACCTTATGTTTAGAAGATTGACGCCATCAAGATGGCGTCAATCTTCTAAACATAAGGTGTTTTAAGTAAAAAATTTGAACTTTCATTAACTTCTGTTTAACCAGAAATTTTGGCATTATTTTGTGACTTGGGAGAAGATATTTACTTCAAGAGGAAAGTAGAGGTCTCGAGGTACTGCTTCCACACTGGTTGGGTTATGACTGGCGTTTAATTCAGGATACTGGAAGTGCTAAAGTAATTTTTTGGGAAAGTGACTGCGCAGCGGTACAGGTGTCCGCCTGTCCACACAGCAGTGCTTTACCCTAGTCTAGGCTAGCCTTGCCTGTAGCATAGGCCATAGGCTATAATGAATAGCACATGAAGTTTTTTAGGTGCAGGTGACAGCAGATGGCTGCCAAAGCGAATGATCATGAATGAATAGCCTATAGCATCACATCCTTGAGAGTAAACTCCATGTGCCTTGCCCTCGAAATAATCCAATTTAGTCATCATTAGGATACAGAATGTATGCAAAGCTAGGCTACATAGGTCAAGAGGAATAACTTAAATATTGTACCTTGGTGAAGTTAGATTACAGTGCATTTCTGGTGTGGTCTCATTAATGATCAGCATTGTCTACCCTGGCATATTTTCACTTTAGTTATCCTAATGTCTTGTTCAAAACAATTATAGCCTAAGCAACCCAGTGTAGGAAACCAACAATGCCCAACATGGGGATTTATGGTAATGTGGAAAATAAAAGTTGAATAGCCAAAGCCCATTATGCTGAATCTGTTTACTTGACAGGTATTTGGCAATACCTGAATTTTATAAAAAAGAATTGTAAAGTTTTTAACAGCCAGCAAAGACATTTCAATGAGGCATAGATCCAGAGTGTCTTTTTTTTCATGTTTCTAGTTTTTATAAAGAACTTTATCATTAAGTAATTGTAAGGGAGGTACCTCCATGAAAAATATTTCCAATGGGCAAGCTTACCTTGATTTTAGAGGTCAAAAGATGAAGTTCCTTCATCACCCTTCCTTGCTAGGAAGATTCAGTTCCATGCTGGAAAACATAAGCAATATATACTAAAGCCCATTTGTGGTTTCCATTTGCTCTCAGTAATGTTGCTTCCTGTCTTTTACTCTTCCATCTATTCCATTTGCTCTTCTCCCACTTCACTGTCCAGCTTCAGAAAATCCATGAAATTGACTCCAGTTGAACTTAATGATGTACACCACAATGTAGCAAGTGTGGGTGATATTTAATCATGAAGGATACCCACTTGAAAGGAGATTGAAGATTTTTCTCTGTTCTTAACATTACTTTCTTAGCTAATAGTAACATTACTTTACTTAGCTAATAGTACTGCATTATAATAAGCAGTGTAAGACAAATAATGTCTATATGAAATATAAAAATACGTGTAGAGTGGAATTTTGAACTGATTTGGTTGACTTCAAGTTTGAAATAATTTAAATTTACAGTTTTTTTGAAAATGTGTTCCTTTCTAAAGACACTTTCTGTAGTGGATGAATTAGTGGAATGTAGCTTATGATGGAGTTAAATTTAGCACTTTGCTTTGTGTTAATTTCATAACACTTCTTTTCCAGAATACAGGCATTCAGTATCTTGTCCAAGAAATATCTGCTCCTATTTAGGATGTCTAATGTAAGTATTAATTATTTTACCACAGTATACCTATTGGACTTTTTGAGGGTCATAATTGTTATTTATATTCAGTCTGTTAAATTCTCCCTATGAAGATAATCTATTTTTGCTTCAGTTATAGTAGACTGCATCTTACAGATTTGCTGAATTTGTTTGCTCATTCATTGTCATTCAGCTGGCATTTTATATCTTGGATTTGTGTTGAATTGTATCTTTTCATTGAGGTCATTTTCCAGTTTGCACCAAACTTGAGTAGAGGGCCATGCTTGTACTGTGAGGGTATGGAAGAATCTGGTCCTGAGAAGCTGTTACGTTGCGAATTTTGCCGAAACACTGTCCACATCTCATGCCTAAAATCTGGCATACCTGTTGGCAGACTCCTTGGAGATAATTTCTTTGTATTTACCTGTTCTAATTGTCAACCAGATGGACAAGACAATACTGTTCGTGCCCAGTTAAATACGTACGTATCATATTATTGTCGTTATTGTGAAGTATTTTATAATTGTATTTACCATGGAAATTAATTGCACTACAACACTACAGTTTGTTGTACATATTCTTCGTTTTTTAATAATGAAGACTTGGTTATGAACACAAGCTGATAGAAGAAATACACATAAGGTTTAAGAAAAGATATTTTTAACTTTTCTTGTGATTTAAGTAAATAGATCAAATTGTACACTGTACTCTTAAAAATAAGGTTAATCAGATAGTAACCTCCCCGTTAACACGAGGGTTACGTTCTCTGGAGATGTCGTGTTAGCCGAATTCGTGTTAACAGGGAAGTATTTCTCCATAAGAAATAATGGAAATAAGGGGGTTAGCGTTCCAGGGCAATGGGAAACTTAATCTATTTTGGGATTTTGCCAGAAAAAAAAACCACTTTATTTATATATTTTTATATACAGGTAGTCGTCTACTTACGAACTATGCAACTTATGACAGACCGACTTTACGACAGCTACAATATAATAATATACAATAATATTTAATTTTATATTTGGCTAAAATACGTCGAGCGCGCGTACGATACTTTTTCCCGCTACCGGTCAGCGCGCTCATCTCCGAGAAATTTATGAAGAGAAGAAAAAACGGACCATTCAAACAAAACTAAGCATGTTTATGTTTAAACCAACATCTCAGTCTACCCCTGTCCCCACTACTAGTAGTACTACCACGGAATCGATTGACCCGGACGATCCCCAGCCATCCACCATCAGACTTAATTTTTTTAATTTTTTTTTTTTGTTTTTTTTTTTTTTTTTTTTTCAAATTTCAAAATGTTTTCGTAATTTTTATTTTTTCTGTATGTTCAGTGTTTTTTCTGTACTGTAAATCAATTCTATCTATGCATTACTGTAGTTTGCCTGAAATTTATAAAGAAAAAATAATTTACATACTGTTAAATAAAACTTTGTGTATTACTACGTACGTACATAGACGTGTTGGCAACAGTACAAACGGTCGCTAGAGAAAACAGCAGACGATGTTTTGTTTTTATATTTTCAGAAGTAAAATTTTGTTCGAAAATGGTAAGATTCGTATTTTAGTAATTCATTTTGTATTTCTGTTTTGCAAATAAATCAAATATAATAACAAATTATGCATTTAATTCAAACCTATAAATAAATAAAAGTATGTATATAATACGTGTAGCCGATTGTCAATGCAAATGGCGGATAAGAAAATGTAAACAGACCAGACAGATGGTCTGAATGCCTGCAATAAAAATGTTAAATACAGTAATAAGAGTAAGTATCAATCAGGAGTTCGAGCATGATAAGATTTCATATGCTAAACGTAATAATAGGTACTATACATGCACATTTTTGGGATGATATAAAATGTATATGAGGTTAGTAAGTTGTCAATGAAAATGCAAACGAACAAATACGTACATGTACACGCATGTGTTTGAATATGGTAAAAAGGATAAAAAGACCACAAACATGATTCAATTTACTCAATATGCTGAAAGACAATTTACGACAGCTCTGCCAGAACCTAATGCCATCGTAAGTAGACGACTACCTGTAGTAAAGTAAGCACTATTATGTTTAACCAATGCTAGAATATATTGGCTCTTCTCACTGCGAGGGCTGGCTTCACACTGAGCCAGCAGGCAAGAGAGAGAGAGCGCGGGAAAGGTGGGGTGAGTCAGACTCTCGCCACATCTTCCGCGCTCTTGCTCTCAGCGGAAAATTCAAATCGTGTAACATCGAATATTACGTGTTAGCAGAATTTTTCTGTATGATTTTGAACTCGTGTAAGATCGAAATCGTGTTAACAGAACTCGTGTTAACGGGGAGGTTACTGTACTGTGTGTGGTTATTAATTCATGTCCGTTTAAGTACAATCTAATGCTTTGTAAATGTAGCTTTTGTTGATTAGGCTGATCAGACAATGTCTGAAATCGGCTTTTAACCTTCTTACTCTGATCAGCTGTAGTAATAATGGCTAACTAGTGCATGAGGTAACCTAGTGGGGGTCCATCTCAGTAGTAACCTACACCCTTTTTTTTTTTTCCTAATCTTCATCGAAGTAAGATATGATGTTTTGCAAATGATTCTACTCATTAATTAATTTTTCATTCCTGATAAAAATCTATGTACCTACCAGTCTATACAACGCCCTAAGGCCAGTATATCAGGTGATGTAAAGACTGTGCCCATCTATGGCTTACAAGCTAGTTGACTTGCATTCATTTACACTGAAAAGAAAATTTCCAAGAAATACAAAAATAATAACCTATGTCACTTACAAAAATGACATTTTGGTCACTCAGGCAACATGTGCATCTGCTTCAGTATCCTTGATGGTGACATGACCTTTACATTTCTGCTAGTCCTAGTGTCTTTCTTCCATAAAGTGTTCAGCAAAAGAGTTGCCACAGTATGCACCATACAGTACTTGAAAGTTGTAGTAACCTTGATGATGTCAAACAGGCATGTTTGATTAAAGAGAAGACTAAAATCATAATGAAAAGTTAACAAAAACACTCAAAACCACTATGCACTTAAGCTCTGCCAGATGCTGTTACAGATCTAAACATTGTCATTGTACATATACTCTTAAAAGTTAAAGTTAGCAGTTTCAGTCCTCCACCAGGCTATTGCCTCTCGGTCAGACATCAGCTGGGTAACCCCAACCCCCTACCATGGCATCACTCATGGTAGTAACCACTAGTAGACAGTCTCACTATTCACCTCTGGACAAGGAGGTGAGTGCTGGCCCGAGAATTACGAGACTAGTATGCCACCAACTGTACTAGCCAGCCAGAAACCATTGGCAACTAGGATTTAAATGTGAGAATACATAATTAGGCCATGGTTTTTCAGGAGAAGGCAGAGTAAATGATTAACTCTTGCTGGGTAGAAAATACATATTATGTGGATCTGTTGTATAAGGCTCATTCAGTCACTAGTAGTCCAGTTATGATTCAGGATTCAGAGCCCATGGGCAGTAGAATGTTTTTGAACCACTTGTACTGGTAATGATTCTATAAATATTGATGAATTTGAGGCACATGATCTCACTTTAATCACTTTGAATGTTGATTTTTCTTGTTCTTATGTCATAAGGATTTATTTATAGACTTAATTTAACCCCCAGAAAATTTTTGGAAGACAACTTGCAGCATTATTGCCTTGTGTATAAAACTGTGATTGAGAAGAGTTTCCATGTGATCCTTCCTCAAAGACAGTCATTAATGAGTTCAAGTTCATCAAAACAACTTTCAGCTTTCAGAATTGATACTGTACTGTAATTGAAAATGTGTTATGGTGAAAGTATATATGCATGAAACAATTATAAATCAGTTGAAAAAATTACTTTTTACTTAACTTACCATTTTCAGGCCACAGTTGTTGCTGTTAGTTTTATATAATCTTCATATGACACAAGCTAATACTGCCAGAAGTGGTTTCTTTCATTGGAAGGTGCATATCTACCAGTTTATTAATCAACACTGGAAGGAGATATTTGGTCCAGAGAGGTAAGATACTTATTGTTTTAAGTCAGAAACATATTTCCATGAAAGGAGAGTGTCAGATAGATACTGTACTTTGTATTTGTTTGAAGGAGGAGTTTGAGCCATTTTTTGAATGAGATATTATGATAGTAAAATCACTCCTTTAGAATCCTTTGAAAATGAATTTTAGTCCACCCCCCCCCCCCCCCCTGATATTGAGATGGTTTTAAAAAGCTATAAAAGCCAGTTCTTCAATTATTTTAAATGTAGAATTATAGTCCTTGTCGAGGGGGTTTCTGGGGTGAGGTATAAATACTGTTGCAGTTGGTGATGAAGTACTGTTCATAAAACATTGAATCTGCTTCACAAACAGATGCTAGTTTGTCTTCACCAAAGGTGGCAAATTCACTATCACTTTATTTATTTATTTAATTACGTAATAAGCAGATTTGATTTAGGTAGTTTTTAATCACAGACTTTTCTCAAAGGAAAAGGGAAGATGAAATTATGCACACTGAAGTACATTTGATGAAAAAAAAAAAAAACCTTAAATGTTAGTTATAGAAATCAAAATTTGAACAAAAACTAAATGTTTTACCTTGTATTGAACTTAGTGTACCCTATACACACTATTGAATTCTGTACTATATATCATATGCCAGGTACATATTTTTCAACCACTGCTTTACAGTTAACAGGATGCTGAAGATCTCAATTTTTTGTAAGAACAAAGATGTTAGTCCTAAATGTCTTCAGATTCATCACATTATTATTGTGGTAATAAGGAAACATTTGGTTCTTTTTCATGAGCTGTCATAAAATACTGTACTGCAGTGTGGTTTTTATTATTCAAAAATCTCCATTTACCAAATTAAAAAGACTGAGTAACTATCTGGAAGTTTCTAAATAATTCAATGATATTTCTTAATATCAAAAAGTCAATTGTTCTATTTTAGTAAGATGTCTTTGAGGAGATTAAAATTAAAAAGACTGAGTAACTATCTGGAAGTTTCTAAATAATTCAATGATATTTCTTAATATCAAAAAGTCAATTGTTCTATTTTAATAAGATGTCTTTGAGGAGATTGTTCTTTTCTCAAAAGGGATTTCTTTTATAG
This sequence comes from Macrobrachium nipponense, assembly GCF_015104395.2. Taxonomy (NCBI): domain Eukaryota; kingdom Metazoa; phylum Arthropoda; class Malacostraca; order Decapoda; family Palaemonidae; genus Macrobrachium; species Macrobrachium nipponense. Next base: position 41,034,579 of record NC_061093.1, read on the forward strand.
TGTGTACTTTATACAGAGAAGGTGCTCAAATCTTAATTATCAGGTGATATGATGTAACTATCAATGTAGCTTGGCTATTACACGAATTGTACTTGACAATGACTATCATGAATTGAAAATCTTTAAATACTATACTCTTACTAATTTTAGAACAGAGGTAACGTATGATTTTCCTTTATAAATATTAATAGCTGTGAAGTTATGTTCTAATGTGGAGGTTTATTTACTTATTCATATATATTTTTTAAAACATTCTCAGCCATAAAAAGAGGAAAAAGACTCTTCAAGCTTCACTAAGTGGCCAACTATCGCACTATGGTCAGTATTTTGTTAGTGGATATGAGACTCTACATGATGGGGGATGGTACAAACTTAGTATGGTATTACCTCCAGCTCAGCTCATCCAAATGTATACAGCAGAAAATCAAGAGGTTTAACAGCAAAGCAAATAAAAGAAGAATTTCTGAGGTAATGTACAACTCTATTGTAGTGTAGTACTGTAATCTTTATCATTTAGAAATCTTACAATACAAATACTGTACTAGAGACAGGCAGACCCTGGGATACAAAGGGGATTCCATTCCCATTCCACGGCTTTAGCCCAAAAGCAGTGTGACCCGAGACATTGTTGAAAATTGTAAGACAACCTTACTTTTCATTGTTTGGATGTCTTGGAAATGGTGTAACCTGCATTTTTTTATTGAGCTTTTCATAAAAAACCTCCAAATTTTGACTATTCTGCCACTCTTGAGCCATATTAAAGTTCAATCTTCCTTTGGACTGGCAACCTAAACTGGGGACATGTGACATGCGCTATAACTTGGGAAATAATATTTATTGAATATATTTGAAGAGTTGTAACCTCGGAATAATGTAAGGCGAGTCCGACATAATCTGGGTATATTGCCTATAATATTTTTCTCCTCTGCCAAGCCTAGTATTTTTTATCAAGTATCTGACAAAAACAAATTTTCACGCCCTTTAGCATTTGTGATGAACATTGGTGTACATCTGAGAAATCAAGCCATGAAATTTATATGTAAAGTATGCAAATCCCTCATTTTACATATGCAGAATATCTGGACAGGTATTTAACTGAGTGTAATGTTGCAGTAAAAGAAAGAATTATTGATTCTTTTGTAGGTGAGAAACTCCCTGCCACTTATGGAGCCCATTACACAATGGATTACTATTATGACTTTTGCATCTCCCCTTTGTAAGCATGGTATTGTGTGTCATTTGATTAATCAACATAATTCTTTGGCATTCATTATTTCATTTAGGTGAATTTCAGCCAGCTGGCCTATGTCAGTATTTCTTGTAGTTATTACTTTTGATAATTAATTGTTCCAAGAATATTGTATTTACATTATTCGCTATTATTATGATGTATATGTATATTACAGCTTGTTCTTTCGATTTTAGAAGTTGGTTTTACACCACTTTGCTTTCACAAAGACTAGTGTGTACCCATTTCTTCTAACCAAAAAATATGTTGATTTTTGCTTTTATGAAAAAAGGCCAAAATTGAGAATTGCATTCAGCATTTATTTTGTATCAAGCTGTTTTACAGTGACGCCAACAAGCTAGTGCTTCCAAAGGAATTACACTCATTAATTCAATCAGCATCAAGCTGCCATAACTTTGAACTATGTCTATGAGAATTGTTTCATCTCATTGTATTTTATTCATCTGTACCAAGACGAGTCCTTCGATATCAAAAAACCCTGAGAGAGCTTGTAAACTGAACAGGTGTGGATTAAGTATTGTGATCATGGTGAATAAAGTAAAAGCAATGTTCTTGTGTTGAACATCTCATCACCTGTTATGCCTGTCGACAAGCCTGCTACCAGCTGTGGCTGTTCAATATTGGCCTTGCCTGTTTTGCCTTGTTCAACTCTCCGTCTACCAGTAATTCATCCTGCAGTTTTGGCCATGCCAGTAAGGGAAATTGAAAATAGCTATAGGGAAGATATGGAAGACAACTCTTGATCCATGACTCTCGTAATGCAGGAACACCTTAGGTAATTGATACTTACATCAATCTCTTCCATAATTCTATCTATAGTGTTGCTCCCTTTCCAGTAACCATTACTCCACTATCATTATCCTAGGTGTTGTCGTTCCTGTATCTGCTGGCATGATGCTGTTACACCATTAGATATACTACCACCTCTTGGTTCCATTTGTTATTCCTGACTATTCAGCACCCATGACAGACCAGCACTTTTCGCACATCTTCATTGTTAGAATTCCTTCTGAAGGCAGGAATAGTACCAATTGTGATGCTTAAAAATGCTGGAGTCTTCCAGTCACAGATGAATGTTATCTTCAAGAAGTGCTCATAGCAACCTGGCCAGAGTCAACTTCATCTTTTTCTTGGCATTCTCCTAAATAATATATTACATTCCATTAAACATGTGTTACATGTGTAATGTTTTAAAATGAAAATATACATAAGCTTATGGATATTTCAGTAATATAAAAGTAGTGATATTTCATGACATGCCTACCAGTATTACATAAGACATTATCACCTCCTTACTCTCAGATTGCTGCAGTTTCTTGCTAGAATGCCAACAGTTAAGAAAAAATATGAAGTTTCAAGGAGTAGCTCCTCGAAATTGTCATAATCACTTGAATAAAAGTTCAAGTTCAGGTTTATACTCTGAAACACAGGTGTGTCAATGGCTTTAAGAATTTTTGTACTGTTCACAGCATCGGTAACCATTTACTGCAATATTTTTCAGATTGTTGTGAAAGAAGAATCTATTCCTGAGAGCAGTAGTCAAGATGACTCCTCACAGGGGTCCTGGTTTATGGAGAAAGATATTTTGAGGCCTCACAATCTTCCACCTTTGAGTCTCTTCGATAGTGAAGAAGAAACCGAGGAGTCATGTCCTGATATTGTGAGTGAACTTCATAAGATTGTTAGTGTTTGTAATGTGCATTACTTGGGATGAATCTTACCTACTATTAAAGATAGCTTATATCTCTAGGCCGATAGGTGAGGAAATATAAGCTATCTTTAACAGTAGGTAAGTATCCAAATAATGAATTTTATTATGAAAACTTATAAATTTCTCTTGCTTTCTGAAGTGGCCTATATTATCTGTTTAGCATTCTTAAGACCTTATGCTGCAGTGTTTTTATCACATCAAATAGTATTTGTAGGTATGTTGTTTTTCCCTATTGAACAAGATTGTTGATGAGGTTTTTCCAGTCTCTTGTATCAAGTGCACTTTCTGCCTAGGTCTTTATTTTATCTACTTCACTAATTAATTTCTTCTTTTCCCTTCTTATAATACGTACAAACCATCAAAAGTTTTGAGTTTACAGCTTTTCATCCTCTGAATACCACAAATCTCAGCTGCTCCCACATTTGTGTTATCATCTTACCAGCCCATTCCACCAGCCATAAATTTCAGCGTTGTGTGGTCATAGCTTTTCAGAATCTCTTCTATTTTCTTTATGAATGACTATCACAATGAGTTAATTATGAATTATTTGCATTGTAGTAATATCTTGTTGGGTTAATGGTAATAGTTGAAAACCTATTGCTGAGGATAACTTGCTGTTGTTTTGCTAATTGTTTATAAGGAATGTCCTTTTTGCATACATTGAGACCATAAGAAAATTTGAAATTGTTCCCATTCATTTTAATACACTAAATGGATGTTTAAGCACTGAATGTCTTTACCAAAACAGATTGTTTGTTCTACATATATTGGTTCCATTATGAAGGTTCTGTGTACGAAAATAATTCAGGTGCGAAAGGGTGTATGTGCTGTAAACCGAGATTCACCCAGGCCACCGAGAACAATTTTAAAACTCGCATGCCGCCAACTCAGTAGACTCGCCACCATCCTCCCGCTCTCCCGTTGGTTCCTGATGCTAGTCACCGCCATAAGATCCTGCTCTCCTATTGGTCAGCATCTGTCCCATCATACCTCTATGTAAAGGCGTTCCTTCACCATTTCGTTGTGGCAGCGTTATCGTAAACACCTGGAATTCGTTCGTTCACATAGATTTCGTTTTTTAACGTAAATTCGTGTTAGTGATTTCGCTTTCGTTGTACTGTAAGTTACTTTATCGTGTTGTGTAAACTTAATTACTTATGTTATTAGCCATGGGTCCCAAGAATGTTGCTGAAGTTCATGGAAAGAAGAGGATGCTTTAGATGGAGACGAAGATGGAGATAATCAGGAAGTGTTAATGTTTTTTGCCATTTGTTAATGTGTTTCGTAAAGTTTAGTGTTAATGTTTTCTGCCATTTTTTAATGTGTTTCTCAAAGTTAAGTGTTCATGTTTTCTGCCATTTGTCCTCCTCCTCTGTCGCCACTTTCGGACATCGCCTCACTCGAAAGGTAAGGTTCCACATTTTACTACATATGTATATACCGTATTTCTTGTACCCTGTACACTCATACACTTTATTTACAGGTAATCATGGTTAGTTTAGGTATTGAATGGTCCAAATTGTTGTATTTCATTGTTTATTGGTCAATTTAGCTTTATTATAAAATTTACTGTCGTGTTTTTGTAGGGCTTGGAACGAATTAGGCAATTTACATGTAAAATGTAGTTCTAGATATGAAAAAATCAGGTTACGAAGGCCGCTTCGGAATGGATTAATTTCGTAACCTGAGGCACTACTATATTTATTATATGATCCAAAGTCTTTACATAATTCCACTTCAACCAATCCTGCATAGTTCCTAATGCCAAGAGAAGTTCTGATAGGTTAGTGGGTGTTACTCCACCACTCACCTACATATCACCAACCAATAACCCTGTTAACAATCTTCAACTGCCGTTTCCTGTTGCCATAGCTGCTATATAAAAACCTTTAGTTTATATTTCTAGGAAAAATACAAAAAAATTATGAATATGTGGTATAGAAAGAGTTCTGATTAGTAATTATGTTCTCGCAGAAAACTCAAGTTTACCAAAAGGATTCTTTTAATGTTTTCAGATGTCTGTGAAAAAGGAAAGTGAATATAAAAGTTTTCAAGAAGATACTGACATGGAATTTATTGATATTGGGGCCCGAGGAAGTTCATGTGTCAGGTTCCCAGAGAGTGAACCTACCATTACCAAGACTTCTTTGTTCACGAAAAACCCGATTTTAGAGTCAAAAGAAGAGGACATTGATGTGAAATGGACAAGAGGTGAAAAGTGAGTTTGATTGTTTTTTTTATTTTAGTGGATTATACAGAAATTCTCTCTCTCTCTCTCTCTCTCTCTCTCTCTCTCTCTCTCTCTCTCATTAAATCATGAAAAGGTAAAATGATATAATTTAATAGTGCTATTGTATGTTATTTTTTCTATTAACCCTCTTGTGCACAGGGTGAAAATATAAGGGTAAGGTACACGACTTTTCCCTTGGGCCGAAAAGAACGCGCTCATGGAAAAGTTTTTTGGTAAAATTCGGTACATCCGAACTATAACTGATATACGCTTCTGTAGTGTTATAATGTCAGCAAATGATTGAATTATTTCCTAAAGCAATCAGAACATCTTTATGAGGCTTAGAAATAATAAAAACGACGTGATGAACGTGAAATTTTAAAGAAAAATTGTGGATATTTTTTGGAAATAATCATGAAAAATATAATGATTAGGTTTGGGGAGTTTGTACTATACCTAAATTGTGTAGAAATGTTTGATCTTTCATGTGGAAGTGTTACAACCTCCCAGGTTGCAATACAGGTTCTATTAGGTCTTTATATTCACCAGGATTGCAGTCAGTAAATGTACCTCAGTATTAAGGAAAACAGAAACAGAAACTCAAGAAAACTTAACACTATTTATTATAAACTCGAAAATGACTTAAATCAACCTTGTGAGATTAAATATACTTAATTGCACAGAAAAAAAAATCAAGAACAAATACCTGGTTCTCAGGATCTCACAAGTAACCCTAAAGCTAATTCACTAAGCCCTAATCAAGAGAGAAAAGGGATTTTGACGAAGGAAAAATCTATTTCTGGGCGAGAGACCTGTGCTGCCTAGTGAAATGCTCTTTTTAGCATCATTTCTAAGGTATATAACTGCTATATATTACCAGAGAAAAAGTTGCATTGGAATGCTAGGAATAAACCCAGCTCGCTCACCTATATAAGGTGTCGGTATAGTAACTGGGGCGTGAAAACCACTGTCAGAGGTCTCGTGCCATTTAGATCCCTCCTCCTTCAAATTCCCCCGTTACTACGAGGTGCCGTTCTACATCCCACTACTGTTTGCTACTACTACTACTTCCAACCACGCGATCCCGCTCACTCCTCATAGCACCCAAGCTTGGACCAATTCTGGGTGGGGAAAGCAGTGGGTGGGTTCACTCGGGGCGGCACCAAGTCTCTTGCCCAGAAATAGATTTTTTCCTTCGTCAAAAATCCCTTTTCTGGGCTCCCTATAACTGTGCCGCTCCGTGAAATAGTACAAGAGAAATGGTCCCAAAGCTTGGAAACCAACACCTGAGAAGGAAAAATAAATTAAAATCTGAAGTTAATTAAATTAATTTAATCTAAATTTGTATATATGTGAATATAGCAATATTCAAAATTAAGTTGTCTTTAACATTTTCTTATCATGTAGGACAGTAAAATAAACACCATTATATAAAACATAATGAGTTCCAAATTTCTTGAAAATGACAGAAATTAACAAGATGTCCAAAATGCCTTAAAGCTAATATCTATATACAATCTAATATCACATAGGGTGCAATCCAGGTGAAATACAAAACTACAGTAGGGATAATAAGTAAGGCAGGTAGGAGAGAAAGTGAAAAAGTAAATACAAGACCTTATAATTATGGTTCATAATTTTCAGGAGGAACCACGTTCCCTGCTGCCACTGTTACAAATTTTAGGCTTCCAATGGTTTTAAATAATGGCGCTTAAAACTGCTGGGATTTCAGCCTGTATATTTTTTTAAGTTCATCAAAGTTCATATGGTGAAAGTAATTAATGGATTTGTTAGCTACTGCTCGTATATCATGAACATGTGGAAATGATTCTGCGTTAACTTGTTTAATAAAATACAGAATCTGTTGTCTAATTCCTTTCAGGGAAATGGTTCCTCCATTTTATCTAATAAATAAGGGCCCCGAGGACTTATTGGAGGTTCTATTTAAATATGCTTTCAGAGTGCTTACTGGACACAAAGATGGATCCTGTGGAAGCGGGACAATCTTCCAGGGAGACCATCTGTTCTGAGGATCCTCATTTTTGCTAAAAATCTTTAGTCTGGAGAAATTAACATTTCTCCCGACGGAAGGAATTCAATATGACCCGGATCTCTAGACAAGGCTGAAAGTTCCGATATTCTGGCGCCCGATGCTAGACTCATTAAGAACAAAGTTTTTTCTAATTAGTGATATATATAATTACATGATTCATTAAGAGTGTCAGAAGCTAACTTAAGTACATCATTCAAAAACCAAGAAACTGTGTTAGGACGAGTTGTTGGTTTTAATCTGGCACAAGCTCTCGGGATAGACAAGAATATGAATCTGTAAGGTTAATATTAAACCCAATTTGGAAAATCTTCTTTAAGGCTGATTTAATTATTGTAATTGTATTGGCCGCCAGGCCTGATTTAAATAAAGTTCTGAAAAAGGTTACTGCTAGATTCATAGTCATCGGTCTTAACCTTTGAGTCCTCTTAAAAACTTTGCGAGTTTTCTTACTGCTGAATCATACTGACGAAGAGTAGATTTCTCTTTTATCTGATTCAAAAATAGGGTGTTTTGGGGATCAATTTCCGCATCCTTTTGTGCTGCAAATTTCATAAAGTCCACAAAGTTAGGGCACTCTGAATTTTTTGAGGAAGCTAACACATTGTGAGTTTGTACTACCTGTGTTAATTTTGGATTGGGAATCCGTTGAGGATGAAGACCCAATTCCACCAGAAGGGGAAACCAATTGCTCTTGGGCCAATTGGGGGCTACTAGAGCCACTCGGCCTTTGAAAGTTCTGAGTTTGTCTAGTACCTTCATCAACATGTTTATTGGTGGGAATAAGTAAATTCTTTCCCAAGAGTTCCAGTCCAGTGACATTGCGTCTGTGGCATAAGCCCAAGGGTCCAGGTTGGGGGCTACATAACATTTCAGTTTGTGGTTGGACTCTGTTGCAAACAGGTCTATTTGGAGACCCGGAACCTGATGAGAAATCTATTTGAACGACTTCACGTCCAAGTGACCACTCCGATTCCAGCGGAGTTGTCCTTGAAAGTGCGTCTGCCACTACATTCCGTATTCCCGCCGAGTGAACCGCTGACAGGTGCCAATGGTTCATTGTTGCCATGGAAAATATAGCTATCATTACATGGTTTATGCAAGCTTCTTTAGAGTCAAGAATACTGCCATGGCCTCTAAAACATTGATATGAAGCTGGCGAAATGTTATCGACCATAGTCCCTGGACTTTTTTTGTACTGGGAGTACCCTCCCCAGCCGGTTAGAGAGGCATCTGTATGTATGACCAGAGCTGGTGGTGGAAAACTTTAATGGAATGGATTTTGCTAAATTTTTTACTTTTGTCCATGGCTGAAGTCTTTTCCTCAAAATTGGTGGAATTCGAACTATTTTTTTGGTCTCGATACCTCTTGTTTGTGCTTTGGACCGCCATACTCGATTTATATCTTTCAGAGTGGCCTTCAGTAATATGTCTGTTACTGAGGCAAACTGGAGAGCACCTAGGATTCTTTCTTGTTTTCTCCTGGACGTCATCTTGTCCTTGAGAAAGCTTTTTGTATTCCTTGCTATTTCTTTCCTCTTGTTTACTGGAATACACAAAGTGTGCATGTTTAGGTTCCATTGTAACCCTAACCACTGAAATTTTGTTTTCTGGTACTAGGCGTGACTTTTGAAGTTGATCTGGAATCCCAATTGTTGTAGGAATTTTATTACTTCGTTTGTCGCCTTGCGACAATTGTCTACACTGTTTGCCCAAATAAGCCAGTCGTCTAGGTAGGCTACTATTTGTATTCCTCGGGTCCTCAATTCTTGGATTACTGTTTCTGCCAGTTTGGTAAATATCCTGGGTGCTATATTGAGTCTGAATGGCATTACTTTGAATGCATATGCTTGGTTGCCTAACTTGAATCCTAGAAATGGACGAAAATGTCTTGCTATCGGAACGTGATAGTAAGCATCTGTAAGATCTATAGAGGTGGTGACGGCCCCACGGGAAGTAAGGTTCGCACCTGAGAGACGGTCAGCATATGGAACTTGTCGCATTGAATGTAAGAATTCAGATGAGACCGGTCTAGGATTACTCTTCGCTTGTCTGAGTCTTTCTTGGAACGCTGAACAAGCGACCTTGAAATTTCAAGTATTTTACCTCTTTTATTGCATTCTTTTGTAAAAGATCTTTTGCATACAGAACTAACTCTTCCGTTGGATGTTGATGAAAACTGGTTGGTGGAGGGGGCCCTTCCCTACCCAACTCCACCCAGACCCTGGGAAAATTATGCTGTAAGCCCATTGCTGAATGTCCAACAGTTTCGAAAGAGGTACAGCCTTCCCCCTACCTGAGGATTCTCACTGGTTTGTGTTGGATCTATTCCCCGGGTTCCCCGGAATCCTCTGCCTCTAGTGTAGGCTCTTCTGCTGCCTCTGTTGCGAAAGGCTCCTCTTGCTCTACCACCTCTGGCAATTTCTATTGTACCCATGGAACGCCGTTGTGTTTCATAGGTAGGATTAAAGGCTGGGGAAGGCGTAAAGGAGGTAGTGGCTACTTGTTGGTGTGGTTGTGGTGTGACCCACACGTATTGTTGTTGGGGTTGAGCCTTTGATTTCGAAGGCTGACTCACTTGTGGTATTGGTATTGTCTGGACCACCTGTTGAGTCTGTTGACCTTGGAATGATTGAAAATTCCTTGGTCTTTTCCTGCCTCTAGCTTGGTTCCCGGATGGTTCAAATTTGCGTTTGGGCATCAGACCCCACCGGACCTTGAGGCTCTGATTTACCCTTGCAGCTTCACTAAGAACGCTGTTCACCATATCCTCCGGGAAGGTCAGGACCCCAAATCGATGCCTTGATGAGCTTATTAGGCTCATGTCTAATAGAGGCTTCAGATAAGACATGCTTCTGGCATTTACGTCTGGCTACCGCAAAATCGTATGCGTCACATTGTAATGTATGCAGCAACGACTTTGTCAAGACCTTGAATAATGGTTCCTCTTCATTTTAATATACGAGGGAAGACATTTCTGCCATAGTGGCTGAGTTGATGGACCTACTCAGCCTCAAATTCAAGCTTATCAGGGAGTCCGGGAGCCTAGGTAGCAAGTTCGCTAAAACTGTGTAGAAGCACAGTCAGCGTTTAGTTTACCGCTTGTAAACGTTGCTGGAGCATCAATCCAGCAATCGTGATCCCCCAGGAATAGCAGAGAAGTCAAATCTGTTTCCCGTAATTGCGGCATCGGTTTGTCTTCAACCGCCGCTTGCAGAGCAAGGTCCACTATTTTTGTGGTGCAAGGTGTTTGGAGTTTGTCCCTCCACCACAAACATTATATATGAGCTTTTATGGGGTGTCAGCATGGTGTTAACACACTCCCACTCATTCAAAGTTCGAACCCAGGCGGACTGTGCTTGTTCTTTAGGGTAGATGACAGTTTCCTTAGGAACCTTATCTAGCCTGACTAGCGCTTCTTCCGTTAAGCGCGCAAACCCGGGGAAGGGGAACTGAAGTCCCGCCGGATAGAATTCAAAATCTTCCACCGGCCGGGTACCAAATCCTTCAATAGATAACATGCCATCCTTAAAGGGGGCATGCAATGCCAATCGCCAAGAGTTTGCTTTTCACGAACCGCTTGGGAGTTTAGAGGCGTCCGGGATCACGTACTGCTGTTGTTGAGGCAGTCCGGATCGCAAGAGATTCTCCATAAGACTCTCTTGGTTTTGCAGTCTCTGTGCCAGGGTGTCTACCGAATGCAGGCGATCAGCTAAAGATCGAATCTGAGATTGGACTATGCTGCCCATCTGTTCCATCAATTGGCTCGAGAAAGCTACTGGATCAAAGGGTACCTCCGGGGTCTTAGCTTTCGAGCTGCTCCTTGCTCTCGACCCATGGTGAGAGGAAGTAGCTACCACCGAGTCTTCTGATGTCTTAGAGGATAAGGAAGACTTGGATGGTCTTGGCAGCTTTTCAAGGTTGTTTAACTTTAGGGATTACTGAGCATGACCTGTCCCCAGCCATGTTCTTCCCAGTAAACCCTTGGAAGGAAGTCTGAGATGAAGAATTAGACGGTGCCGGACTAGGAATAGGTATCCTAGACTGGGCACCTCCTGCCTCACTTACCTCCCTACCTTGTTCTGCGGCTTCCAGAACCATCGGCTCCAGGTCCAAGCTGATGGCTGCTACGTCCTCTAGAACCGCTTCTCCAATGCCCTCTAGGTCCTCCGGCAAAACCTGAGTATCCTCCCTGATCTTCGCAATGATTGGTTCCACCACTTCCTTGGCTACCGCTGCCGATATCTTGGCGTTGGGGTAGATCAGGTTCTACACACACATCCCGCTTCTGACAGGATGTACGGTTTCTTAGCCTTCACGTTCCTGGCAAACCCGCCGACCCAGATCTTGAGGGTCCGACAAGGCGGAACTCTTGGTGGCCTGAGGGGTCTGAAAGAGAATGTTTCCGTTACTATTGTTATTGGCAAACCCGCCGTCTAAGATTATATAGTTAATAATCTTCTTTGCTTCTATCACTTATATTCAAATTAATAGCTAGACTATCCGACGGGGATACCTACCGAATCCGTGGTCAATTTTGACACTAGCCCATAGCAAATCTCGCACCCGTCGGGGTGCCATACCAGCAAGTCGTCCACCTGGACTGCACACGGAGCATGAGATCGGCAGACCTCATGCCCACAAGCTTGTTGTAAAAGAGCCGCACAAGCTTCATCTGGCATCGTACTACCTGTAATTTAAATGATACGGTTTCTTAGCCTTCACGTTCCTGGCAAACCCGCCGACCCAAAGACTTGAGGGTCGACAAGACGGAACTCTTGGTGGCCTGAGGGGTCTGAAAGAGAATGTTTCTGTTACTATTGTTATTGGCAAACCCGCCGTCTAAGATTATATAGTTAATAATCTTCTTACCTTCTATCACTTATATTCAAATTAATAGCTAGACTATCCGACGGGGATACCTACCGAATCCGTGGTCAATTTTGACACTAGCCCATAGCAAATCTCGCACCCGTCTGGGTGCCACACCAGCAAGTCGTCCACCTGGACTGCACACGGAGCATGAGATCGGCAGACCTCATGCCCACAAGCTTGTTGTAAAACCGCCGCACAAGCCGTCATCTGGCATCGTACTACCTGTAATTTAAATGATACATGAGTATCCTAATAGGATTACCGGAGGTTCCGGGTTCTTAAAATTAAGCTTAACTGAAGCTATAATATCCAGGTGAATACAAATTTTAGTATGATACTAATTTATGATCATTCATTGTTCTTATTATTGTCGTAAATGAGATTTATATTATCCCGCCAGTGCTGGGAATGTAAATCTAAAGTTAACAATTGTTGAAATACAATTAGTTTCCTCCCGTTGGCTCCGGGAAGCCAACTGAGTATGACCCGAGGGTTTTGAACGTCTACCAGGGTAGGACGTTATGACAGGGGAAGGTTTAGGGAGGGAAGAGTTCTATCGACTCCCGCCAGCCCCGGGAACCTTTTATAAAACTACGACAATAATAGACAATATTCAAAATTTTAGTTGTAATCTATGTCAAAAAATGTATATCGTATGACAAGTTCTTCCGTGATTACTTCATCTTATTCTATATTTAGCCTACACTTCAGATCACGGTAATGTACGTGAATCTGGACATACATATTCAACTAACTATTATACATCATATTGTAGGCTAGCTCTATTATAACAAAATTGAATGAAATAAACGAAGAAAATCACGCCTGAAGAATACCTAATACGCAACCCGTAATCTTCCCGGCCCGTCCGGGGGCCAACAGTTAGGAGCCGGGAGCGAGCACGGCTTGCGACCACCTGTGGCATGCGAGCGTACTCGACCACTTATAAATTAGCTGTTCCCCGCTTAGTCTCTATAAAGAGTGAGTCATGAGGTACCCCGAGAGAGGGATGAGGAGAGGCGTACTCCACCGAGGTGGGTAGCAAGCGGGAACCAGCCTATGAGCCTGGCTCATGGCGATCAAGTGGAACCGTAACTGGCCAGGTGGGACGACCCTCCGAGAAACAGTGGCTCCATGTGATCTCAACCTACATAGCCTACAGAATGCCCATAAAATACACCTTAACAATTGTATAATGAAACCAATTATATACGTATAGGTTATGATATAGGTTATGATGGCAAGCAAAAAGAGAAATTAATGTGACTATTTCGCTCAAGAGAGGAACAAAAAAAAGGGGTGGGGGGTTAAAGTGTGAATGTGATTTGCGTTTAGCCTAGCCCTCCAAAATTGGGTAGCTACCGACCTGGTCGGGGAGACCGCAACACTTAACTGTTAGATATACCCAATAGGGTAATAATAACCGATTTGTGGGCGATAGAATTGATTAAGGATAAATCCTGCAATCTCGAGGTTCCTCTCTATCATAACCTTAACTAAAGGACCTATTCTCTTATATATAAGAATGGTTAAACAACTACACTAATAAGAGTTAAACTAATCCCTTAAACGTTAAAATTTACTCCCAATATACCAGAACTCGTACTGGTGTAGGCTACCTTCCGAGGTCGTACACGGCCTGTTCGGGCAGCCATGCTAGCCCATAACCTAATAAAAGGTTTGTCATATAATAGCATCACGTAAAACTTTGCGAAATGGCAAAAAGCATGCACGATGTTACGGATAAAAACGGAACACAATTAGTATGAGGAACTAATTGCTATGCGTCATGTAAACAAAAGCTCTCGGAGGTAGCAACATCAAAATGGCTGACAGGGAGCGTATTCTTCGACTCCCGATACTTAAAATTGCCTAAGTAATTGAATGTATCGAATATCGCTACTTCCAGAACCCCAAAATTGATAGTTTTAATACTCAACTTGGTGGCAGAAGCTTCCAAAAGGTCCGACATCTTGCATAAACACCAAATCACAGAAACGCGTGGGCTCTACAAAGATGCTATGAAAGGAGTGAGCGGGATCGCGTGGGTGGAAGTAGTAGTAGTAGCAAACAGTAGTGGGATGTAGAACGGCACCTCGTAGTAACGGGGGAATTTGAAGGAGGAGGGATCTAAATGGCACGAGACCTCTGACAGTGGTTTTCACGCCCCAGTTACTATACCGACACCTTATATAGGTGAGCGAGCTGGGTTTATTCCTAACATTCCAATGCAACTTTTTTTCTCTGGTATATATAGCAGTTATATACCTTAGAAATGCTGCTAAAAGGAGCATTTCACGGAGCGGCACAGGTGGAGCCCAGAAAATATATTTAATGTATAACAAAGTGGATCCAAATAAGGTTAGCCAAAATAATCAATAACCTAATAGCAATAAGGTAGAAGGAAGTAAGAGATGATAACAAGGAAAACCTTAATATTCCTACCTACAACACAAAGCTGAACAATGTGGAACTCACTCCACTAAATACCTACTCAGAATCAAACGTGACAACATATACATGTAAACATACATATATATATATATTTATAAATAAGATTGACAAAAGTATACAATTTCACCTTAAGTGAAATACCAGAAGGGAAGTAGAATCCAGGGCCGTGATCAGTCCATCAAACAGCTAATGGAAGGGCAAATACTGTACCCCAGGTAACTGAAGGGCAACGCATTGTCCCGATACAAGAGGAACGATAATACGTCTTACCTGGCGGCAGCTCCTACTTGTCACCTAAACGAGTCAAGTAGCTCTCACTAACCCGCTATAGCAGCTGACGAGGATGACATTGATATTTTTTACATCGTATTCACAACAGTATAGCAAAGTCACTTGCTTACACATAAAAACACTAAACTAAAATAAAATTTACAGTACTTACAAAGGCCAAAAAATCATCATGAGAGTAAAAAAAAGTTGGACCGCTTATAGCACTTGTAAATTCTATGGAACTTCGAGTTGAACTGACACACTTGACACTTAGCTGCGCATGCACATCAGCTAGCATTATCGGATTTGCATTTTCTTTGAAATTCATCATCTGTCAACCCAATGGCGTCAACTACGTTTTCTATGATTGACATGTTTTTTTTTTGTGAATTTTTCCGAAAACAACTTACATAAGACTTGCCCAGCACGTCATCTGTGCACTTACAGAAAAAAATTTACTGACATGTACACATCATTAGATCAAGAGAGGGTTAATTGATAAGCAGTTTGCAGTAGTAAGATATGTTCAACTGATTCATTGAATGAAGATTATCGTTTGAGGCTGAGACACCACTTAACCCTCTCGTGATCTGATGACACGTAGCGCGTCAATAAATTTTTTTTCCGTAAGTGCACAGATGACACACAAAAAATGAATAGGGGGGCGGCTAGAGGTTGCCAGTACAGGCGGCCCGCGGTTAACCCTCTTACGCCGAAGGGGTATAATAAAAATCGTCTCCCGTATGCCGAGGTGGTCTCGGAGTGAGCGCCGAAGCGGAAAAAAATATTTTTTCAAAAAATCACAGCACATTTAGTTTTCAAGATTAAGAATTCATTTTTGGCTCCTTTTTTTGTCATTGCCTGAAGTTTAGTATGCAACCATCAGAAATGAAAATAAATATTATCATATATAAATAATGTGATATATGATAGCGTTGAAAACAAAATTTCATATATTAATTGTATTCAAATCATGCTGTGAGCAAAACGGTTAAAGCTAACGAGTTAATTTTATTTTCGTTGTTTTGTACACTAAATTGCAATCATTTTGGTATATAACACATTGTAAATCTATCAAAGCAACACAGAGAAAATACATATTATCACAAAATGATGCATAAATTAGTAACGCACGGCTGTAAAAAAGTTTTTTTTAAAACAAAAAAATTCACCATAAATCTAATATTGTTCTAGAGACTTCCAATTTGTTTCAAAATAAAGATAAATTGAATATTACTATACTGTAAGAGTTTTAGCTTACAATTGCAGTTTTCGGCCATTTCGGACGAGTTAAAGTTGACCGAATGTCTAATTTTTTTATATATTTTTTTATATGCAAATATTTGGAAAATGAGAAAAGCTACAACCTTCAATTATTTTTTGTTGTATTCTACATGAAATTGCGCATATTTTCATATATAAAAAAAACTCTATGAAACGCCTAATATGAAACGGAGCAAATATAACGATAAGTGACGTACGCATTAGGAGATTTGCAGCGGAGAATCCGCGCGCGGAGGGAAGGAAAGGTTTTTTTTTTTTAATTCACCATAAATCTAAGTATTGTGCTAGAGACTTCGAATTTGTTTCAAAATGAAGATAAATGACTGAATATTACTAGACTGTAAGAGTTTTAGCTTACAATTGTGTTTTTGTACATGCAACTTCCCCGGCAGATATATACTTAGCTATGTTCTCTGACGTCCGACAGAAATTCGAATTTGCAGCGGCACACGCTGCAGGTAGGTCAGGTGATCTACCCCCCTGTTCCGCTGGTGGCAGGAATAGGAACCATTCCCGTTCTAGAACCAGATTTTTCTCTGTCGCGGTAGTGTCAACATATGTTGTTGCTACCTCCTGACTTGATTTTCGTTTTTTCATCACCATCGATCTTCTGGGCTGTCTTTTGCAGGGAAGTACTGGGTCTTTGGTTCGGCATACGACTTTTATTAACTTTTTAATGATTTTGGCTTCGAAAATTTCGAAGAATATATGACATGTAACTACCGAGATTTTCGGTAGACACTCACATAGTTTGCAAGAAAGGGAAAATTTGTTCCGACCACGGCATACAAACCTTCGGTCCTTTTACAATAGGAAGGTTACTAGCGGCAGCTGGATAGGTCGTAAGCTTTCGAACTAAGGGGTTCGGTAGTTAACTGCTTGTCCGACAGGCGCGCGCGACTGGGAGGTAAACAATCACTTTTGCTTTCGGCCTGCTGGCGTGTAGACGTGTGTATCCATCGCTCTCTCCCCGCTTCATCGTCGTTGCTTTCGCATGGTTGTGTTTTTCTTTTTTCTATTTATCTAGTTGAAACTGAATTGTAGTACAATCATTTCATCTTATTTCCATTGAATTCAATTGTGAATTAAAGGATCTTGGTTTCTCCACGCCTCCGATTACCCGAGTGCCGGGACTGAAGGGCGTAAGTGCGGGAATTCATTTTTCCCAGAAATGATCCTCGTATTGGTGCATGCTCGGTCTAGGGGCGGGAGAGCGCTCGCTCCGAGCTTATATTTTTGGTTGGAAGTGTGTAGATGAAAATCGTAAGTAAGTACCCTTTTCATTTATATTTTTTTGACCTGTATGCTCGTTGCCGAGCGAATGCGCTCGGCACGAAAACTTATTCTGTATGGAAGTGGAATCGCAAGTACAGTATTCTTTTTCATTTTCATATATTTATTTTGATTGTAGCAATACTCATTTGGATCAGTTTCTGCTCTTACCCGGAAATTGATCCTTTCCCCTTTTTATTTGAATGAAGTGAAATCGCAAGTGCAGTATTCTTTTTCATTTTCATATTTTATTGAGATTGCATTATTTACTTGGATCAATGTTTTCCGCTCTTACCCGGGAATTGATCCTTTCCTTTTTTATTTTGTAATGAAGTGAAATCGCAAGAGCAGTATTCTTTTTCATTTTCATATATATTTTGATTGCATCAATTCATTATGGATCAAGGTTTCCGTTCATAATCGGGAATGGATCCTTTTACCCCTTGCGTCGGTACCGGGCGCAAATGCCGCTCGATCCGAGCCTTATTCATTGTGAAGTGAATCGTAATGCAAGATTCTTTTTCATTTTATTCCTTTTATTATTGATTGCATCAATATTTATTTGGTTCAAGTTCCGCTCAGTCAGTGAATTGATCCTTATGCCCTTGCATTCGGTGCCGAGGGCATGATTGCTCTCGGGCTCTTCTTATTATTATTGTTGGGTACATGGGTGCTGCGTGCGGGGGTGGGGAGCGAGAATCCCCACCCCCCCCCCCCGCTCAGCTCCACAGATGGCCCTTCCCCTTTCGGGGGGGAGGTTATCTGGGTTCTTCTCCTCGCCCGATCCGTCGAGCGCGGGGGAGGGCGCTCGGTGCCCGATGTACAATTGTATTCGGGGTCTTCCGCTCGTTTTCGGTGTGGGGCTCACCCCCCGCGCGAGGGGACTTCCCCCCCACTAATCACTGCTATTGTTATTTCCGCAGGTGCTACTGCCACGAGGGTGGACCTTGGTGAGGTATGGCGTCCTTCGATTTGCAGGGCGTGCCTAGTGTCCAGGCGGCGGTTCTATGTCTGGGCCTGCTGCGGTCACCATGGAGTGGTGACCACGACAACGATATCGACTCCAGGTGACGACGTCCTCCACACCTGGTGTACTCGCCTCACGTGGTAACAGTCTTGCCTACAGCCGCTGTAGAAGTGTGCCGTTCGCCTTACCGAGAGGGGGTCGTCCGCCGCCGCCAGCTGTCTGGGGGGGTGCCGCTCTGGCCGCGACCACAACTTACTTTTCCGCTGCCTTATAGACTCGCCTCTGACCTGACCTGCCGCCGGTACCAGGATGTTGCTGGCTGCTGCTCCACACTCCTGTGTTTCCGTGCGGCCGATTCTGTGCCTGACTTGTCTGTCCAGGTGCGTAGCGCTGGCTGTCCCTGCAGTGCTGCGCTGGCTTGTCCCTGCCGTTGCTGCGTGGCTGTCCCTGCCGTTCTGCGCTGGCCCTGTCCCTGACCGATGCTGTGCTTGCTGTGCCTGCTGTTCCTGAGATGCCCATACCTGCTGACGTCGTCCCTGTTCGTGGTGGTACTACCCAGACTTTTGGTCTGTCTGTACAGGTGCGTCTGGGCCCTGTGGCTTCGGCTACAGCAGCCCCCCCCGGCGTCCGCCCTGGATGCAGATCTTACGTCTGTCCTGAGGAAGCTGACGAAGAAGAGATGAGGAAGGTGTCGTCGTCGTCGTTTCATCTTTTCATCGTCGTCGGCTGCGCCCTATTCCCCTTCAATTCTAGGCTTCACAGCGAAGAAGAAGAAGGTTGTCTCCTCCCTCCTAAGAAGTCTCCCTCGGGAGCTTCTCGGGACCCGTCTCACCTCGGTGGGACGGGAGGTTCCTTCCGCTGGTCCTCCTGCTCCTTCGGGGCGGGGCCCGTCTCTTCTTCCGCAAGGAAGAAGACTATTGGGACCAGAGAGGTACCGGCTAACACCGGTACTTCCTCGCCTGGTGTCAGTGGTTCTGCCACTGCATCAGGGTCCGTCTCGGCCTCTCGTTCGCGGGAGTACCGAGTGTACGGTCGCCTACCAGCGACCGTGCAGCCAGGAACCAGACCTCTGATCCCCGCTCAGCGTCAGGTTCACGGTATGGTGCGGAAGACTGTGACAGCCACTCACGCAACTCTCACCAGACCAGCTCTCGCTCTCGCGGCGACCAGCTGGCTACCCCTGGGCTGACATGACGTCCACGACTGGCCAACAGGCTGAGGCTGGGGAAGAGGTCCCCCCGTTCGCCGGTGCCATGCCACGGCTGGGAACCAGCCGACGTGACTGCCGTGTGGACAGCACCGTCTCACCGTGACAGTGGAGCCTGCAGGTTCGCCTGACCGTCGCTCTCACAGAGAGCGATCGGGTACGGCAAACCAGCATCAGCTCTTCTGACACTCGAGATCGTGGCCGCTGTGCTCAGTCCAGCTGTTCTCCCACTACACAACTCTCACCAGACCAGCTCTCGCTCTCGGCGGCGACCAGCTGGCTACCCGGGCTGACGTGACGGTCCACGACTGGCCACAGGCTGAGGCTGGGAAGAGGTCTCCCCCGTTCCCCCCCACGCCGTGCCAGCCACGGCTGGAACCAGCGACGTGACGTGCCGTTGAGGACAAGCACCGGTCTCACCCCGTGACAGTGGACGCCTGCAGGTCGCCTGACCGTCGCTCTCACAGAGAGCGATCGGGTACGGCAACCAGCACCAGTCTTTTGACACTCGAGATCGGGTGGGCCGCTGTGCTCAGTCCAGCCGTTCTCCACAGCGGAGACGGTTTCGACCAGGCCTGCAGGCTCGATCGCCACCGCGGGTTGACGATCGCCTGCAGCCCTCCAAGCCTGCTGGTTTCTGCCAGCGAGCGAGGAGGGAGCGTCAGGTCTGCCTCTTCCGTACCTTCAACCTCCTCGGGTTACACCGGGAGGAGCGAGGATTGAGGAGTGATCGTGAGGGGTGCGCCCCTCATGATCCCACCTACGACGCCCTACGTGCCAGGCACGGTTCTTGGACTCGGCCAGGACGTATGCTCAAGTGGCTGGAGGAGACCGAGAGGGCTGTCGCTGTTTTCCCCCTTCTTAGGAGGAAGGGTTTCTCGGAATATGCTCTTGTTTGAAGGGCTTAACGGTCCTACCTCTGGCAAAGATGCTGTGACTTCCAAGATCCAGAGGAACTTTGCCGAGGTTTATAGCGCTGATCGTCAGCACAACACGCCTCGGGGAAGGATCGCCGCTCCCACCCAGCAGAGCCACGTCTCGGCTCGAGTCGTTTTGGGGCCCGAGAGGGAACCCCAAATCGACGGTGGGTCTGCCGCGATCGGAGCTTGCCGACTGTGTTGACCAGGTAGTCTCTCGTCTCCGGACAAGAAGGCCTCTCTCAGTTCCTGGCCAGTCGAACAAGCTACTTCACCTCCTCTACTGCGACAGAGGCGTTTCTACGTGTCTTCGGACACGTATTTGAATACCCCTTCGTTCCTCCTGAGAGGTTTCGACCCTCGACGAGGACTGGAATGAGTCGGAGGACGGTATCGGCTCTCTACCTGTCAGGTCGATCAGCCCCACCCACCCAGACGACGTTCACAGTGGCGGCAGACCCTTACCTACAGTATGAGTTCGTAACCCTCCTCGGGAAAACGTTTCTCCTGACGATACGTTTTCCCAGGCTCTGAGAGGCCATCGCCATATGTGGCGATGGCTGCTCCTTTTCTTCTCAACTGCTAGTTCCGCTGGGAAGGCGAGCCAGTATCCAATTCTCCCCCATTCCCTCTCTCCTTACGGCTACGAGGGAAAGGGGAGGGATCCTACAGAGATTTCTCTGTAAGATCCCACGTTAGGGACTGCGCTACCGGGGGGACCTTCGGGTCCTACCTGACATAAGCCCCGGTCGTTGAGGAGGGATCCTGCCCCTTTCTCGATTTCTACGGGAATCGAGAGGACCACCAGCCGATATCGTTTGACGAATTCGGTGGGGGTTTCGCAGAGTGCTTAGAATTCTACGGAATTTCTAGCGCACTCAGAGTGTTCGAGTTTTTACGATCTCCAAACACTTAGGCGAGACCACGGTCCAAAGTGAGCGAGAATCCCCGATAATTGTTACACGATAATTGGGGAACCTCGCCTATGCTCGAATTCCTGTAATTTCTAGCATTTGGAAGAAGACTGCTGCTGGAAAGAAGAGTATCTTCACAGTAGGCGATTAATCTGGAATAGAGAAGAACGGACGGGAACATCCAGTTTGGCTTGAACTATCGTCTTCGGTATTCTGTTCACCATTGGGAAAGACTTCCCCTTCACTCTCTTGACTAGAGAACGAAGGCGGTCGATCTCCAATCCTTATTCTCATTCCTCGGGGAGGGGAAAAGAATTTAGCATGGAGGTCGTTTTAGAGAACCTACAAATATACTATGTATATTACCCTCGGGACATGATTCTTTTAATAGTTGAATTGTCCGGGGGGTAGGCGCATACCGTAGTTAACTCTACGGTTTGTGACCGAGACGAATTGTATCTTAATTGAACTGCAACTTGGGGTTGCCTGCAACCTCCCAGCAGTTATCAGTTTCGATTTTAGATACTTGGTATTGTCACGACAACACCAAATCAGCTTTTATATTTACCGAAATCCGTTTTGTTTAAATATAATTGCTCGAGTGTATCTTTATGCTCGATGGTTCTAGCCGAACGCATTCCTTCGTGGAAGGGATTACCTGGCAACTCAGGATGACCAGTCACCGAGAGCTACTGTGTATTGAACTGCCTGATAGCAGCTCAGTATCAGCTAGGTCTCCGAGATGTACGGCGTCGGTCACGTCTCTCTCTCCCCTGGTTTGATTGACTACCGAACCGTATCTCTACCCAACAATCATGAACTTAGGTCTCTGATTAACAGGGATTCTCGCAATAATGAAGGACCATCTACTGCTGTGAAGCTCGATTTCATCGCCTTCGACATTGCGAGAATTTTTCAACAGAGATCTCTTGGACTCTTTCATCTTTCTGTTTACCGCACGGTAACAGAAGTCTGTACTAGTCTCCCGCTGCATCGCACCGCGATAATGCGAATGATTTTTGCAGACTCTGAGTTTGTCTTCAAAATATCTCGTATTCGCAGGTGTGCAATTATGCATTGTTCGCCCCACGAATTAACAGATGTGTCAGAAGACCATCACCTACTCTCCGACCTGACAGCTCTTACTTGACTTCCAAATGTTCAGCACATGAGAAGCAGTTCTTCAGGCAGTTTTTCCCTGGTGTCTTCATTACTGAAAAGCGCTCCGCTTTCATTGCAACTACGATCCTCACCGGACAGCAATGAATAGCAGTTAGCGTTCTCGGTCTTTGTAGCACAGGTTCAGAATCTTGAGAATCTTCTCTCGATTCAGCTGTGAAGACGTAGGCTGTACACCTTCGTCTTCAACGACACATAGTGTTTGTTTTCTCCTTAGCTGAGAGTCACTATACTATGAGATATCTTTGCCATCAGGGACCTCGGTCTCTAGAAGGCAATTGACTTCGCCTGTTGGGCACATGCCTTAAGAGAATCATCACCTTGCCGTCTGGCATCGGGTGACGAACAAATTATTTGTTTAGTGTTGCATAACCCTTTTAAGGCGAAGGTCACGTGACTTGCTCGGGGGCTTGGACAACTTGCTCCTACGAACGCAGTCAGTCGGCAGCTGTCAGAGCGCCCAAGTCAGTTTACGAACTTCGCGGTAGACTTAGTTCGGTTGTTCCATAACAGTCTTTCTTCGTCCTAACGGCTTGTCACAGTACCCATACCATCGACACCCACCATTGAGTGTCGGTGTCCTATCCACTACCGAGAAGAATTCATTCTGCATGGGGATAGTAGAATGTGAGACCACTTCACTGTAGACGGATAGACCAGTATGGGTACAGGACATCACCGAATTCGAGAAGAGGGAAAGGTCATACGACCTTCCCTTCTTTTCCTCGGAGGTAATTGCATGACTTTTCCTGCGAAGTCAAGTATCCAGGGGATGGGGATTCGTGACGCTCGATTTTCGTACCGAACTTCGTAGCGAAGACTCAGAACCCTTCGGTTCCTGACGATCGGTTAGAGTCCTTCACAATCCCCTCCCTAATGGACTTCACCGCCTTCGATGCGAAGGAGCTGCTGCTTTGTCCTGTGAAAGCGCGACCGCGCTTTCTGAAGAAACTCGACATCCCAGGCTGAGTGTTGAAGACTCTTCGTCAGCACAAGATGACCTAGAAGTACACTCCCTCGAGTTACACAAGAACTTCTCTGTGGCGCAGGTACTGAAGGCAGGGGTTCTGGTACAACCAGACCAACTGGCACCTCCTTCTACCTTTTGGATATTGCCCACAGGTCCTTGGATCGTTTTCCTTGGGACCCGTGGTGGCTGCTCAACACGTTGTGTAGCTAACCCAGACCCTAGCAGGCTGAACAGCATCGAGTCCTGGTGTGACTGTAAGAATAGATAAGTGAATGAGAGAGTGACTGGCTTCTCTTCCTATCTTTTTCTCCCCCCTCTACCTGTGGGCAGAGGGATACGGTCATCACCTTGCTGGATAAGGACGAGATGCAGGTGAGCTACTCGACAGAGCCCCATCCTATCCCTTTCACTAGGGATGGGAGCGAATATCATCCACTTCCTCCTACAAGGGGGGGGAAGTGGATGCCAACAAGAGACAAACCATAACTTTATGTTGCCTCTTGCAAATAGGAACTTGTTCTTGCTTGCTGGTACGAAGAGATACGCTTGCCTCTCTCTTAGTACTTGGTCCAGAGGTGCTGACCATTGATTCCTGCGGTGCCACACCCCGATCAATCGGACAGAGGCTTGGATCCCTCCCTCGCTCTTACGACCAGGGAGGC
>NC_061093.1:41064289-41076789 GCF_015104395.2 Macrobrachium nipponense
TTGAATTCTGAATTTCTCTGGTCCTCGCTTCCCTCCCCACTCTGAAGGAGTTCGTGCGTATTTTTTTTTTTCGCATAATGAAAAATTTCTTTTGAAAACAGTAGTTTAGAGAGGCAATACGAGAACTCATAATTACTCTCTTAATAAGTTAAACTATAATGATTAGAGATCGTGTTGCGTAATGAGTATTTAATGGAAACTTTTGATTAGAAATATTTTTGGAAACTTTTTCATTTTAAAATTATTTCTTAACAATGGAAGTTTCCTATTTTTCTGATGTGTCCCCCTGATCCCACCCCCTTGATGAGGTGTGTGGGGGTGGGGGGGAGGGTTTCTTAGGGATCCGCTGCAGGGGGATAATGCTCATTTACGCCTACTCTCTCTGCTGTGGATTCACCTGAAATGAACGTTGGGACATTTAACTCTCTTAATTCTCCTCCTCCTATGACTTTATCCTTTTGCTCTTTTAACTTGATGTAGCCAGGACTCGCTACTATCGATCTTTTTCTCCTACTGATGGGTAAATTAGGGTTTAAAGGGGTTTGTAATCTTGCTTGTTCACCTTTCCTTTCACTTGCAAATCATACCATCTCACCTGCGTATCCCATTGAGATCATAAATAAAGGCTCAACTCATATCCTTAAACTCACCTTCCCAGCTGCAAAATATTCATATGACCTACGGGCTGCTCTGGGAGCAAGAGCCCGTGCTGGCATAAGGCCATCTTAATCTACAACAACAACAACAACTTGATGGAGGGTGTTTGACATCATGCCACTCCACTCGTAAAATTAGAATACCCGACGTGGTCGAGCGAGGGAAAACTTTCATGCCAAGCCATGCCCTCGACGGACTGGCGACCTTTGAGGCGCTGTGTGTTCGGTGTATATCCACGTGAGGATACCAACTGGCAATTACCTCTGTGTGCAACAGTATTCCTCCTCCCCCAGTTGGACCTCCCTGGTGAGATGGACCTCGTATTGGACGAACTTTATATTTTTCGTATTATGGTGAACACGACAAGCCTCCCTACGACTTCTGGCAAGGGCTTGGGATATTCTAAAGAAAGCCTCAATTAGCGGAATGTTATTGAAGTTGGTGTTCTTATCAAGTCCTCTTTTTGCCTTGATAGAGCATGAATTATTTTGTTACACACACATACACACACACACACACATATATATATATATATATATATATATATATATATATATATATATATATATATATATATATATATATATATATATATATATATATATATATATATATATATATATATATATATATATATATATATAATGACCGAATGCCAGGCAAGGAAAGTTGAAGGATGTTGAAGGATGGAAGAAATATGAGTAGTAGGAGCGGTGGTTTTCCACACTGTTATATCCTTTATCTTTGTCGTTACTTTATTGCCAGCTACTTTAGGAACAAAAAAATATCACCTTTAGGATTTTTCCTTTTTTATCCATAAGAATATTTGAAACCGTTAAATAACCCAAAGAAAGATTTGCTTTCCTTGTCCTTTTCGTATCCGTCTTTCCACCTTTCTTCGCCCATGTAAGGAAAAGACTGTCCTTGGTCCACAAGGAATAGTGAATAAATAAATGAGCGAAGGGGCTTCATGTGACCCAAATTCCTATGTTCCTTTCCCCGCCACGTTCGAGGGACAGCTAACACCCCAGCAGCTCGTTCAAGATGGATGACGCTGGCTTTTAGAGGGATGGGTTCAGCTTACTGGGATGGAAATACGTTCCTTGTTTTTGCTTCGTCTCTATTTTTCTGTATCAGCTTTTGGCTTTCATTGATTAACGATGTTGCATTTTCAACCAGCTTGCTTCGTCTGCGAAATATTGGCGAAGATTTTCATAGCTTCTTTATTATTGCTATTATAATATTGGCTTTGCTTTTAGAATTGCGGTTGATTTTTTTTTTCTCAAATGAATTATCAAGTGGAAAGTCTCGACTACAGCTGTATTCATCGCTTGTTAGTACACTCTACTTTCAGATGAAAGACTAGCAGGTTTAAAGCTTTAGGAAGAATGGTAGAACTATACTCTATTTTTTTCCATTTGTCCACCCGCCTGTGGTGTTTGCGTATGGTAACACTGCGTCCCGGGCTTTAGATAGTTGCACTATGTATAAGTTTTAGGTAAATAAAAGGATATCTGGGTGTACATTTGCAACTGAAAAGTATTTTAATAATTTACTGTATGCGAATTACACCGTTAATATTCGAAATAGGATATCTAAAGCCCGGGACGCATTGTTTCCATACGCAAACACCACAGGCGGGTGGACAGATGGAAAAAACAGAGTATAGTTTATTAGGTACTTATTAAAGTAATAGAGGTCTACGAATTCTTGACCTTTAAGTGGTTATCTCATGTTATTAGTTCTTTCAAAGAAACTGTATAGGTTTTTCCACAGGCAGTTCGTACAAGCACTGGAAAATTTCATAGGTCGTGAAAAATGATGACAAAATATCGCCCCACTCTTTGGAAATGCAATTTTATGCTTAATTGATTTGCTTTACAAATTGTAACTCGAGTGCATGTGCCCAATAGGGCCTCGATTTTTCTTCAAAATGAGGAGACCCTCGACTCCACAAGTGGTTACACTGGAAGATAAACAAACGATGCAAAATTCGTAAAAAGCCATTTTCCATTTTCTATCGAAAATCGAACGACAGACCTGGGACCTATATGCAGATGCAAATAGGCAACAAAAATATAGCGAAAGATACATGTGTGTGTGTGTGTGTGCGCGCGCGCGTGTGTGTAAAGGTGCCAATATAAATGCCAAAATATAGAAAGAAAGTACTATATTTCAGAGAGAGACAGCTGAAATATAATACTTCTTTCTATATTTTGGCGTTTTTATGGGCTCCTCCTATTAGATGGAATTCTTTTGTAACAGAACATTTTTACCCCTATGTATATATATATATATATATATATATAAATATATATATATATATATATATATATACTATATATATATATATATATATATATATAATATATATATATAAATATATATATATATATATAGTAAATATATATATATATATATATATATATATATATATATATGTAATATATATATTTATATAAAATATATATATAGGTAAATATATAATATAATATATATATATATATATATATATATATATATATATATATATATATATATATATATATATATATATATATATATATATATATATATATTATAATATATATTTTTACATTGCACTTGCTCACAAGATTGGATAACGAGTTTTATACAGCAGCTGTAGGAAAAAGCAGACTTATTTGCTAGAGCCTGCCGCGATGCGTGGAATATCTTTTCGTGCGTTTTTAAATACTGATGAACCATGAGATCTCAACTCAGGAACAAATAGATGAAAAGGATTTCCTGAAATTTGGCTTGGTCTGGATGAAGTAAAAGATATAAACTAGATATACGGAATTATATGTGACCCCTAGAAGTAAAGTTATGGCTCATGGCAATTAATGCTATGGTAATTTTGTGGACTTCATGTCATTTTTCAAATGAAGTATAGTTCCAGGTCTCTGAAAGATATGAATGTGGCGATAAGCAATATCGAACCAGTTTGCTTCTCGTTAAGAACGTGGAAATGGGACCTGACTGCAATGCAGGTTTGTATGTCATCTTCAATGGCACGAAAAGCAGTATTTTCTTCTTTGACGTTACATTATATCATCCTTTACATTTTGACGTCGGTTAACCTTATATCTTATGTCTACATTTTCTTGGAAGTGAGGGATGTAAAGAGAAGCCTTGAGATTTCAGATCAGTTTCAGTTGATAGAATAGATGCGAGATCGTCTCCTTTAATGGAACTATTTTGAACTAAAAATATGCTCAACAACCACCTCCATATTTTGTTTTATTAATCAAGGATGAAGAACTCTGGTTCTGTAATGTTTCCTATTTGTTGCTTTTACGTCCCCAACTTTGCAACTGAGAGTAATTAAATATAAATATGTATATATATATATATATATAATATATATATATATATATATATCCTATATATATATATTTCAGCCTACAATGTTTATTACATGTGAGACGTTTCGGCACAACTGTGTGCATCATCAGTCTGTGAATAAAATACAAAAGACATATTAAAATCATATAAAGTTAAAAGGAATTCACAATTTTAAAAAATAAAGTCTAAAAAAGATTAAAAAGAGCAGTAAATAAAAAGAGAGACTACTAAAAACACCAACCGTCCATGATCAGAGGTGAAGATGGAATGAGTTACAGTTGGCAGAGAGAAGCGACGACAACTATGCCAGGTACAGAGGTGACGAGGACAAATTACCGTTTAATGAGGGCACCAGTCTTTTAATATAATAACGACTCAAGCGTTTGTTAGTTGGTCAGGGATGTTTTACATAATCAATTATTGTAAAATGTTCTTTTTTAATTTCAGTCTTGCATATTATTGAGTGGTTTCTGATATTGGAAAATTCTGGTTGTTTTATCCTTTGACCTGTACGGAAGCTAAAGCCCAAATGGCTACAATATCTGACCCTCAGCAACCTCCGAGCTCTTACGTTGGCCGTGCACTCCCTCCTGTGATGCCCAAACCTCTGGCACTTGAAACACCTGAGAGGTTCGGGGATAAAGGCTTCGGTCTTGTAGTTTCCGAGGATCCCAAGGCTGATGAAGTCTGGAATTTTGCCTCTAAACGTAGCTTCGACTTTTGAGTTTCTTCTTCAGTACCATCTCTGTTTTTTCACTTTGCAAGCGTGAAGCAGTCAATATGCCTGGTACTTCGAGAATCCGTTCAATAGTGACATATTTAGGGACTTTGCAGATCATTGCTTTCGATGACTTCTCAGCAGGGTCCAAAAGGAGGCATAGAGGATCGTTCTTCAGGAGGTCTGCCGACTGTTGGTCCTTCGGGGTAATAATGAATTCCCCTTTCAGATTCGGTCGGGCTTGGAGTTGTGCTTTAGGGTATTTTTTCTCAAGTGCTAGGACGGCCGCATACGATGTCTGGTGTTCTTGGGAAGTTGCTTTGAATTTAGGGAGTGCCTGAGTCGTCATGGTAGGTGCTGGAGGCGTCAAAGGTTTAGGAAGGTCGATGACATTATTTAGGGCTTTTTTCCGTTTCTTCTGGACTTTCTGGAAGCCCTGATCGTCGAGGAGGGGCGGTTCCCCTTGCTGGGAGCCAGGAGAGGACGGCCGCTTCTTTGCCATCGTCTTGAGTCAACAAAGCGAGCTGCTCAGATTATGTAATGGCCAATAGTATTGCGCAAGGATGACGTAACGTAAAACGTTGAGCAAGAAAGTTTGCGGAACGGTATTTATAGTGGCTCGGACCTAGAGTTGCATTCTCATTGGTCGGGCCGGTCTTGGGCGAAGCCGTGGATCTCGCCTCGAAGGTCTCGGGGATTCTCTCGTGCGAGCGCCACAGTAGTGTGCCTGGGTATGAACGTTAGGAATTCCGTCTGTAGCAGGAACCGTATCATCCTGTGGGGGCTCCTGATTATCTGGCATCGTCGGGGGGTCGCTCGCTGCTCTCCGGGTGGCGGTGGGAAGGAGAAACTTTTCCTCATCACCAGGCTGCTCGTCTTCTTTGTTTTATAATATATAATTATCTTAATATTTCTGTCTGATTCGGCGGGGCTGACGTTTTCCTCGATGATCTTTTTGAGGGCTTGTTCGTCCTCCTTTTACCTCCGGTGGAAGTGCCCCTTGTAAGAAAGCCTGATGGGCTCTGCAACGCCGGGGCGGGGTTCCTGGTGGTACCAGGCTTCCATACTTTTCCTTATTGACTCATCAACAGCATGATTGGTGTGTCCGTTGTCGACGAAGGCCTGGGCGGCGCGCTCCAACTCACTGTGTGTGTCATTCCAGGAGGAGCAGTGTGAGAGGGCCCTCCTGACAAAGGCGCTGATGGTGGAGCGCTTATACCTCTCAGGGCACTCTCTCTCACCGTTCATGCACATTCCCAGGTTCGTCGGCTTCGTGTACACCCTCGTGCTGAATTTCGGAATTCTCGCTGTTCGACAAGGCGACGTCAAGGAAGGGGAGGCGGCGGTCTTTGGCAATGTTCAATCGTGAACGTGGTAGCTGTGGTCGTGGAATGACGTCGCAGCTGCTCTATTCTCATCCTGGGAGTCGGCGCAGACGAAGGTATCATCAGTGTATCGCACGTACATCCTCGGTCTCCTGGAAATCTGGAAGACCCTCTCTTCGACGGTACCCATATAGAAATTGGCGAAAAGGATCCCAAGGGGAGATCCCATCGCCACGCCGTCGATCTGGGTGAACATATAGTTGCGGTGATCAGCAAAAGGGGCCTTCTTAGTGCAGATTTCCAGCAGGGCTCGAAGGGCATGCT
The DNA here is from genome assembly GCF_015104395.2 of Macrobrachium nipponense. NCBI lineage: Eukaryota > Metazoa > Arthropoda > Malacostraca > Decapoda > Palaemonidae > Macrobrachium > Macrobrachium nipponense. Next base: position 41,070,680 of record NC_061093.1, read on the forward strand.
CTGGGATGTTTAAGGATGGAGTGTCGGGGTCCCTGTAAACTCTGTCCAAGATCATTTGTATGGTCTCGTCAACGGGGACGTTGGTAAAGAGGGACTCTACATCCATCGAAGCGATGCATCCTCCGGGGGCGTTGCTCGTAGGGCGTCCAAAGAACTCGGCCGCCGACGACTTCAGGCTGTGCCTATCTGGGACGTACGGGGTTAAGATGGTGTTGAGTTTCTTGGCCAACAGGTACGTAGGGGCAGGGATCTGGCTGATTATGGGGCGAAGGGGGTTCCCTTGTTTATGGGTCTTTACATTCCCATAGATGTAGCCTAAATCATGGGTACCCGTTATGGGTGGTAAATGCAGGGCGTTCGAGGCGGCGTTGACCGTTTCAATAATCAGGTTGGCCTCTCGTCCGAAGATGACCTACGAGAAGGTCGAAACGTCACGTGATACCAGCTATACCAGCCCTTAAACCAAAGACGACCCCGGCCCGAACTGAACTACGCCTACGGAATAATACTTTCATTGACGACGACCCCTGCTTGACCTGGACCAGATATCCTGTTCTAATAAAAGATTCTTTCAGCATTTACAATTTTTGAAAATTCCCAATATTAATATTGGCCAGTTACTGAGAAACATCGCTGAGCCTGAGAAGCGAATTGTAAGGAAAATAGAAAAAACAATATATAAAATCAGCTCGCTTAATTCTGCCATCCTTTTTAACAGTATTATTATTATTATTATTTTTTTTTTTTTTGCTCTTTCACAGTCCTCTAATTCGACTGGGTGGTATTTATAGTGTGGAGTTCCGGGTTGCATCCTGCCTCCTTAGGAGTCCACTTTTCTTACAATGTGCGCCGTTTCTAGGATCACACTCTTCTGCATGAATCCTGGAGCTACTTCAGCGTCTAGTTTTTCTAGATTCCTTTTCAGGGATCTTGGGATCGTGCCTAGTGCTCCTATGATTATGGGTACGATTTCCACTGGCATATCCCATAACCATCTTATTTCTTTTTTCAGATCTTGATACTTATCCATTTTTTCCCCTCTCTTTCTCTTCAGCTCTGGTGTCCCATGGTATTGCGACATCAATGAGTGATACTTTTTTCTTGACTTTGTCAATCAACGTCACGTCTGGTCTATTTGCACGTACCATATCCCAGAGGATCTTTGCCTGATCGTTTTCTATCACTCCCTGAGGTTGGTGCTCGTACCACTTATTACTGCAAGGTAGCTGATGTTTCTTGCACAGGCTCCAGTGGAGGGCTTTTGCTACTGAATCATGCCTCTTTTTGTACTGGTTCTGTGCAAGGGCCTGGCATTCGCTTGCTATGTGGTTTATGGTTTCATTTTTCGTATTGCACTTCCTAGATATGGGAGAGATGTTATTTCCGTCTATCGTTCTTTGAACAAATCTGGTTCTTAGGGCCTGATCTTGTGCCGCTGTTATCATTCCTTCAGTTTCCTTCTTTAGCTATCCCCTCTGTAGCCATTGCCATGTGTCATTGCTGGCTAGTTCTTTAGTCTGTCTCATGTATTGTCCGTGCATTGGTTTGTTGTGCCATTCCTCTGTTCTGTCTGTCATTCTCCTGTCTGTATATTTCTGGGTCTTCGTCTAATTATTATTATTATTATTATTATTATTATTATTATTATTATTATTATTATTATTATTATTATTATTATTATTATTAGTACATGTATTCATATGAAACTTTCAAGAAGACTATTGGATAAAGAATGGAATTTTGGAAAGAAACGGGGAAAAGGCTTAGAGAAGAATAATAGGCAAAAGCCAATGAGGATTTCACACCTGATTAAATATAATCTAATGCCTACGGCCACTCTTTCACACTGATTTGTTGTTCGTGGAGTACTGTTGTAGGTTTAAGCAGCTTTAGCGTTAATTTAGTATCGTGAGATTTTTTTTCCACCGCATCGCTTCTTAATTACCAAGTTACTTATGACGACTCGTTTATTTTAGACGCAAGTTCGATAAGTGACCTTCGTGTTATTAGGCGTTGAGGGTTACAGGGGGACAACTGTTTTCACCTCTAGAATTGTAGCATATTAAGGTTTTTTAATATACAGGAATAAGGGTCCTGTTCTGGAACCACTGGTTGAAAAGTCGGACATGACTTCTGCGGTAAGGTATCGGTTTTACTTTGTAATCTTTTTTTTATCGAGTTACTTATAACTTTTATATGTTGGGTAACTAAAAGTTTTATAAGCAGTAATTTGACATGTTTCTCGCTGTTTTCAATAATTTTATTATGTTTATTTTTTAGCTTATGTTATTCATCATTGATTTTCAAGTCCGTTTTCTCTGAACGTCGCATAAAAAACATTTCCTGCTTTGTTTGCAGGGAATTTTTATGTCAATACAAGCTCTCGTGCAATATTGGGATGACGCAGCAAAGAAAAAAAAAAAGTTTCCATCTATAAATATCTTCCAGGTCGATTGTCGGGGTACGCTTTAGCCAGGGCCTTCCTGGCGAACTCTTGAGAATTCCTAAGGGAATTTATGAAGCATGAAATCGGAGGAAGACGCGGCGAAATTTATTTTTTTCTCCATCTGCGATTGCTTACGGTTTATTTCTTTTGAGTGAGATTATATCCTAAATTCAGTGTACACTCATGAATGTATGGCTGCATGGAGAGAGAGAGAGAGAGAGAGAGAGAGAGAGAGAGAGAGAGAGAGAGAGAGAGAGAGAGAGAGAGTATTTACAAGCACAATTAGTAAATGAAAATACAGTAGTGTTACAACCGTAGTTTATTGAGGATTATGAGAAGAAATATCAATTAATCGAATATTATTATTACTTTTCATTCATGTATGTATGCTGTTTAGAACCAAAGACGAAAGTAAAGGAGTATGGATAACACCCGTCAAATTAGGAGTCAAGAATAATATGCATGTAAATTGAAATCAGAACTTAATCTTTTTTTTCTTTTTAATTGTACCCATGTTTATGCTTATTTGGGAAGGTTACTCATCTTCCAGGTTGTGCTGGATTCTAGGTACTAATCTCCTTATAATCCCCTATTCTGTCACTTATACGACCTTTCTTGTATTGTCAATTCCTCATGTAAGTCAGTTTATCTGCTGAGTAAAGGACGTCGAGTCGAAAGATCTTTGTAGAAACTCCGATGTTTCATTTTTCCTTCGTGGCTTATACCTTTATATATATATATATATATATATATATATATATATATATATATATATATATATATATATATATATATTATATGTATATAAAATGTGTGTGTGTTTGTATGTATATAAAACTATAATCTCAAACCTATGAGTGAACTTAATTTGTAACCAATGGTTTAAATATTATAGATTCGTATCTAGTCTCGAATGAAAACTGACGAGGTTGGGAAGTTATTTATAACTTCAAGCACCAACATAAAATGACAGCTGATGTTAATGAATGTTCCACTTGTTTTTAGAATGTTTGATCATAAAGTAATTCCTCTTAGGCTTCAGGATATAATTTACTGATTTTATTTGACTATTATGAATGAAATTATAAAAATGATGCGTAAATACATGTTAACTGTACTGCCCAGCGGCAGGAAATCCTGCCACTCACAAATTTAGTTACCCTTGTAAAATTTTAGTTCTGATGGCAGAACCTTACTATTTAGACCGAAGTTAAGTATTTATGAAGAAATAATACATAGATACTAAAGTAGATAGTTATGGCATTAATGGGATAAAGCACAAATAGATGAATTAGTAAAGATTCTCTCTCTCTCTCTCTCTCTCTCTCTCTCTCTCTCTCTCTCTCTCTCTCTTTCAGGAATTGATGTCAGGGATAGTTAGCGACGTGTACTGTGTTTACATCCTTTGGGATGAGAGTAATGATCGTGTGGATGTATTTTGAATCCTTCTGTCTCGTCCATCCTTTGATGTATGATCGAAGCGATCGTAAACTGGTCGTTACCATCACAGGGCAAATGGCTCCCTTAGGTCCTTTACATCCTTAGAAGGATCTGGGACAATTCTGCAGGATTAGAGATCTAAAAATAAAAGAAAAAAAGGAGTTAAGGGCAGAACAATTCATAAAGAAATACAATACAATGTGTATGAAACAGAATAATAAAAATAAAAAAAAAGAATTAAGCCCATTTAATGTGTGAACTTCTGAAGTCCTCACGACTTTATTATATATGACCAAGGAGGTCATTCCATAATCTTCTAGGAAACTCCGTTGTATTGAACCTTGTACAAAGAAAAGTCAGATTGTCAGTGAACGGACTAGTCTGGGAAAATATAAATGCAAAGGCTGGTCGGAATTAAGAAATATTTTATAAATATTTTATGCCTATCATTTACCTGTTGTATTCGCTTATTTAATGAAGTTACGTGCATCTACTGTGATTTGTTAAGTATATATATATATATGTATATATTTATACATATATATATGTATGTATATATATGTATGTATGTATGTATGTATGTATGTATGTTTGTATGAGAGAGAGAGCGAGAGAGAGAGAGAGAAAATAGTTGGTGGGGGCGGGGGGGGGGGGGGCATGGGGGAAGTACCCCCCACTGTCGATAACTGACAAGAGGAACAATATATTGGCTGTCATATGCATGTATGTTTTTGAGTCATATATACGTGTGTGTGTATATATATATATAATATATATATATATATATATATATATATATATTATTGATGAGAGAGAGAGATGAGAGAGAGAGGTGGGGGGGGGGGGGAGAGAAAATCATCCATTACCTCTATGTTCCTGGAAAGTCATCGGTTGCTCCATTTTCTCTCCCTCATCCGGGTGATTTGGTCGCTGATCCAATTGTCTTCGATTCAGCCATATTTCCTCTTGTTAGAATGCCGTTTATAAGTATTCAGTCGTCTGCGAAACGACCTTTTCCGTTTCAATCAGTCTTTTAAAACGCCAATTCCCTGCAACGTATTTCATGAGGATCCTGTCCTCCATCATTGCTAAAAAAAAAAAAGATTTTAAGTTTCCAGAGGGTGAGGGTTTTTGTTTTTTATTTCGAATTTTCTCGTTCATGTCTATATTTTTCATCCTTTTGCGTCTGTACCAAGTGACTCTTTATGTCGGTAAAATTGGCTGAATGAAAGTATTCCAGCTTTATGATTTCCTCGATTTCGAAGCTGCTCCTTTTGAAGTGTCGTCAGATTCTTCAGTCTTCAGGAAATAATGCATTTTTTTTTCTGGTTGCTCTTTCTCTGAAAGATCAGTGAGAATTAGACACCGTTAATGAACGCTTAAAAGATCTTTCAACTCATGATTTGGTATGAATAGTTTGATTAGATTAGTAAAGTATCAAATGTTGATGATTATGATACGGATTTGTTCATTTTTAATCAGGATGCTAAATGGCTGAATACACTCTTTTTCTAAGTTACACTTTCTGTTCTAAGTTACAGTTTCTTTTGTTTGACAAAGTGTTTCATATTGCTTATGACTTTTACAGTAAAATGTTTGTTTTCGTAACTAGTTTGTTTACCACAAGGAAGCCTCCACCTTTGGTTATATAAAGCGTTATCCCGACTTGACATTCTTTTCGATTCACGAAGAATCTCGTCTCCTGCTAGTCAACAGGCTACCATCGTCTGTATTACGATAGCCCACATTTGTTCAATTGTAAATGGCATTATATGGTAATGACCCAGAAACTGAGAAGGAACTGCAGCTAGTTTGCTTTTTAACTTTTCCTTATGCTCAAGCATACACAGAGAAATTGCCTCCGATGTGTTTTAGTACTTGTGTTTTACGCATTTGATGTATTCTTTATTTTCTCGTACGCTTCTACGTCGAAAACATTATATAAGCTATATCGTTGATCGTCATTATTGTCTTAGTATAATTATGATTTATATCCTCTGAAGAAACCATCTTGGAAACCGTCTTTTTATTGATGCCATAGACTTTTGTTTGTTTCCAAGTTGTCTGTAATATAACCGAAGTTTTAGCCGTTGCAGACTCAGACTCTTTAAGCTTATATTAGAAGATGTCTCTTCATTGTTGCCTATAGATGAATAAATAGGTAATAAAGAAAACCCAGTGATATTTCATGATCTGTGCTGGAATTAAACCACCTAAAAGGGCT
>NC_061093.1:41081789-41086789 GCF_015104395.2 Macrobrachium nipponense
ATTTGGTCAACGTCATTTTTGACAGGGTTCTCCAACTTCAGACGAAACAGTTGTGTTTTATTTAAATGCTGTGAATGATTGCATTTTGTCGTGGTATGTTTTTATCAGCAGATAAGTTAGGTTTTAACGATGGTTGTTTTATACAACTTAAAATTAGAAAAATGCTTTTGATTTAGATAACGTTTTTGGATATGCTGCTGCTGGTCATTGAACTCCAGCTTTCGCTTGAAACATTCTCTCTCTCTCTCTCTCTCTCTTTCTCTCTTCTTTCTCTCTCTTCGTCTCAATCTTTCTCTCTGTTTTCGTTATTCGTCGGCATTTTATTATTTTTTAATGGTAAGTCTTTAAAAATTATATTTTTAAATATATTCATGAATACGTTACAATAAAAAAAAAAAATATTTTCTTCGTTACTATTTTCTGAGAAGACGAATCCACGGAAAACTAGTCAACAGTTTTAATCCAGTTATCTCCCTCTCTCGCCCCTCCCACATTCCCCTCGTTCTCTCTTGTTTGTAAGCAACGTAGGCTTTCCTGCAACAAGCTAGTATTGCATGTTGCAGTTCAGATCAGTTGAGGAGGTTTCACTTTTATTTATCGAAGCTGGAGAACAACAGTTCCCTTTTCCTTGCATCAGACTTCGTTTTTATTACTTTTAAGTTCTTTTAGCCGGCTTAAAACCCGGCTTTTGAAGTTCGCGCGGATCAAGTGTCCCCAGATCTGCCCTCATTAAGCCAAGAATAGGTCAGTAAATATTTGTAGTCGTCTTCCTCTTTCACATCTCGCATTGTACTCGGATGATATAGAGTCTGAAATTGATGGAAAAACTTTTAAATGAAAATTCGCAATAAAGGCTGGAGTCGTAAAAGCGAAGCTTCATTAGAGCAATAATAGAAAAAGTATCTCGCTCTTTCGTGAGGACATAAAATGTAGGACTTGCATCGTCACTTCTTTTGAGTTTTTTTGTTTTGACGTGGGAAAGGTGAAGCCATGTTATTTTGGGTTTGGTGTATATTTCCTCCTTCTCTTTGACGTATGTAAATTTGTCCCTTTTTTTAATGTAAAGTAGGAGAAAAAATAAATATTGTGACGAAAGTTCGTTGATGTTTTTAGCACTGAAATTTCTCGGAACCGAAGCATGTACTGAAGATCCCGAATATTTTTTTGTTCATTTATAAGTTTTCTTTTATACCGTTAGAACATCTATATTTTGGGGTTTACTTAAAGTCGATACGATAAAAAGTATTTGGTGTTGTTACAATACAGTCTAAAAAGAGAAAACCATATATATATATATATATATTTTTTTGTGAATGCTCTTACAAACCACCGAACCGCTGCCCTTACTACGATCTGGTTTTTCTAATAACCTGTTCGAGTTTGCGATTCTCCGTTAACAAGTGTTAGCAGCCACGGCTCTATTATGTTTTTCTGATGTTGGTTGGATGTTGGGATTAATATATTCAGTAAGTCTTCATATATATATATATATATATATATATATATATATATATATATATATATATATATATATATGTTTATATTACTTAAACTCTGATGTCTCGGGAACAAATTAGTATTGTGGGATATGTCAGTAATTTTCCAATTCTGAGCTCGTAGAGTTGAAACCAAATCAGTCCTTTGAATCTGCAAATCCAGAGTTTGAAAATGCTTAGAGTTAGCGATATTCTACAAGTGTAAATATAATAATTAACCCGTTCCTATGTTTTTTTTTTTTTTAAACGATTTTTCATGCGTCAGGGGAAAAGATAAGTATTTTAAACATGTGAATATTAAAAGCACTAATATCTTTGCCTTGATAAGATGCAAGATACACAGAAAAAATAACGTCGATTTTATAAAGAGAACTATTTTTCAAAGACTCAGTGATTAAGTTAGCAAATTTCACTGTCGGCCACGGTTGCTGCAGTTACATGCTAATTAGTTGATTTTATTCTTCCCGAGAGACTCATTTTCCGTCATTCTCTCTCTCTCTCTCTCTCTCTCTCTCTCTCTCTCATATATATCTATATTATATATATATATATATATATATATATATATATATATATATATATATATGCAAATATTATATATTATATATTGTAATATATATATATGTATGTATCTTATGAATTGTTCTTTAAGGGAAATTATGCGTAAGTGCATCTTCCTGGGCTAGGATGCAAAACAGATCACACTTTAGAAGAATCCCAAAGCACTATAGGTTCAGTTTTAAGTTATTTCCGGTTGTATAGGAATTAGTTATTATTACCTGGTTATATGTGGCTCAGTATGTGGAAGTACTGAATGGAATGTAAATATCCGTGAAGTTTCTGAAAAAATGAATCAATCTGCACACACAAAACACACACACATTATATATATATTTATATATATATATATATATATTATATTTATATTATATATATTATATTTTATATATATATTATATATATATTTATATATATATTATATACACACATATATATTTTAAGCCACACAGATTCACTATACCTCTGCATGATTTGATAAGTGAGGTTTCTGTTTTTGTCTTTAATTTGTTAAAAATAAAGGAAATCCATCTCGCCCAAAGTTTCTTTATTTTTTTGATAAATGATATATTCAGTCCATTCGTGAGTGGTTGCAGAGGCTTATGTAATGTATGTATGTTTCGATGATTCATACTAGTTTTTTTGCCCTTGTTTTGTTGCGTTGGCTTGCAATCATTTCTTATGTCACGTGTTTAAAACTAGGATGGCCATCCTGTATTTCTTAATACCTTTTTAGGAACATTTCCCTGTAGTCTCGTGGGACGAATGTTGGTGGGGACCCATTCAACTCAAACTCCACGCGAGTGAGTCACGTTTAGTGTTGGTAGCAGTTAGTTTTGAGGCTTGTTTCTCGTTTTGCTTCTTCAAATTTTTTTTTGAAAAAAAACTCGCGCACAGCATATATATATATATATATATATATATTATATATATATATTATATATATATATATATATATATATTGATATAGATATGATATATATAAGTTAGAATAGATATAGATATAGATATAGATATAGATATAGATATAGATATAGATATAGATATAGATATGTAAACTCACGACGTTTTGTGCATACTTTAGAATATATTAACTCATTACATGAAAATTACTCGTACCTAATTAAAACTACCATGCATTATAATTAATTAGAATCATTATTGGTCTGAGTTCCAACTCTCTCATTAAAGGGGCGTCATCTATTAGTATAACCCTTAGGAGGGTAGTGCTGTCAGTGCACCTCACGTGGTGCACTGTAAGCATTACTGATGGTTGTGTGTGCCGCATTTTAATACCTTATTGCATTAGATACCGTCATGTTTGGGGGATAGGAAAACTACAACGGAAAATGCATTGTCTCCTGCCTTTGTTTGACCTCTGTTATCCAATGTAATTTGATTCTTCTCCGAACTGTGTATTTTGAAAACTTTGCAATAATTTTGCAAGTATTCACCTAAGAGGAGCATGATAGGGGAAACAAAAGTTCAAGAGCGCCTCAGTGGCATTGTCGGTATGGTGTTGGTGTGCTACCTCTGTGGCCGCGAGTTGTATTCTCAGGCATTCCACTGAGGAGTTAGAGATGTATATTTCTGGTGATAGAAGTCCACTCTTGACGTGGTTCGGAAGTCACGTAAAGCCGTTGGTCCCGTTACTGAATAACCACTGGTTCCATGCAACGTTAAACACCATACAAAGAAACGGAACTTCAAGAGCTCTACCTATGGTACTGCATTACTCTCTTCCAAAAAAGAGAAATCGTAAATCAAAATCATACAGTTTGGTACTATTTTGGTTATTATATCATAAGTTGAATTTTACTGTATTGGGTTAGAAGATGTCCAATTTTGCAGTCGTGAACTTTATTGCAAAGTAGTAGAAAACGAAATATTCCGAATCGTGGGTCTGACTTTTCCTTAGCTTTTATATCTGTGAAAATATGGGAGTGGAGTTATATCGCAGTTTCAAAACAGACGCCAGAATCTTTAGCGGAACATTTTCCGGTAGTTTCCCATATGGAAAGATAAGTCGCATCATGCCAGAGAGAGAGAGAGAGAGAGAGAGAGAGAGAGAGAGAGGAGAGAGAGAGCATGGAAGAGGGGGGAGGGGGGGGGGGGGCTCCGCCGGAAATGCTGCTTTACCTGCTCGGGAAATAGAGATTTAAGCTTTTGAGGTGTTTTTGAATTTTGAAAATCTCTGGTCCTCGCTTCCCTCCCCACTCTGAAGGAGTTCGTACGTGTTTTTTTTTTTTTCCACATAATGAAACATTTCTTTTGAAAACAGTGGTTTGTAGAGAGGTGCGGCATGAACTCGTAATTACGTTCTCACCCTTTGATGAGTGCGGGGTGGGGGGTGGGGGGTGGGTTTTTTTTTTTAGGGATCCGTTGCAGGGGATTATGCTCGTTACGCCAACTCTCTCTTGCTGTGGATTCAACTGAGCATTGGGACCTTAACTCGTTTACTTCTCCTCCTCCTATATATTTTTTCCTTTTGCACTTTCAACTTGATGGAGGGTGGAGTTGGACATCATGCCACTCCATTCGTAAGACTAGAGTACCCGACGTGGTTGATTGAGGGGAAATTTTTATGCCAAGCTATGCCCTCAGCGTTGGGTCCGATCTCGAATGACTGGCGACCTTGGAGGCGCTGTGTGTACGGTGTCTATCCAGGTGAGGATCCCACAGGGCAATTACCTCAGTGTGTAACAGTATTCCTCCTCCCCCAGTTGGGCCTCCCTGGTGAGATGGACCTCGTATTGGACGAACTTTATATTTTTCGTAATATGGTGAACACGGCAAGCCTCCCTACAACTTCTGGCAGGGGTATGGAATGTTCTAAAGAAAGCCCCAATTAGCAGAATTTTATTGAAGTAGGTGTTAGTCCTCTTTTAGCCTTACACCACAAATCCAGAATAAATGGTAAGGAGTGTAGAGAATGCCCCTTCATAG
>NC_061093.1:41091789-41097682 GCF_015104395.2 Macrobrachium nipponense
CACTGGTTTCCTTCAGTGCGGAACCGAATTCTTGTGAACGATATAAACTTTTTGTTTTTTTTTACCATGCTGAAAGAATAGAGCGTCTTTCCCACAAGTCTTATTTTTATTCGTCAGTGATGACATTTAGGGCGCGGGCAGGTTCATCCTTTGATTATGAAGGTCATTTTAGCGTTTAGTGGAATGTACATAATCTTTTCTCTCATACTGCTTGCGTTTTGACTTCGGTGTTTAACTGAATTCTTCAGAACCTTTTGTTCACACAGAGTCGTCTTAAACAATGATGTTGATTTAGGCTGAGCATAACAGCGTCACTTTTTTTTTTTTTTTTGTCTGTTTTATGTCTTATTCAGGTCCACTTTGCAAATTTTGCTTTTATTTAATGTAACTTTTTTATGCGTCTTATACTGTGCCTGCAAAGCGTATTTCTTCGTCATTCCAGTTCTTACATTGCCACCTAAATAGGTTTGGTAGATTGCTAGTATAGAATATACCCACACTCACAATTGTTCAGTTGCCTTTTCAAGCATCCTTTTGACCTATTTCTGCTCGCACCAGACTCCGAAGTTCTGTTCCAGGCTTATCAAGCAAAATCTTTAAGTATGCTAGCCAGTGTAGGGATGCACTCTCTATCATTTTCCTCAAGTTCTTTCTTTTTTTATGACACGAGAATGGATTTAGTTCTGTGAATTTGGCGTGATTCAATGGTGGGTTCAATTGATTTCGAATTCGTTTTTAGCTTATTGAAATATGACCTAAAACTGGTTGAGTTTATTTGATCAATGTTATAAATATATAAGGCCTTACGTATATATAATACGTAGCTTTCGTGTGGTATTTGTTGACTCTTTCATTAGTTGTGGGACAGATGTAAAATCTCCAGCGCTAATTGCTGTAGATCTCAAAATTGTTCTATATGGACATAACTATCAAAAGGAAACCGTTGTTATAGTATATTCTGAACGAAAAAAAAAAAAAAAAAAAAAAAACTTCACCCATATCAATCTTTTGTGAGGTTTGTGTAATTTTTTTTTTTTAATAAGGTCAGCATATTAACAACAGAGTTACACATCAGAGCAGTTAATTTCAGGATGTTAATGTTTCTAGATTAATAATTGTGGGAAAAGATGCAAATAAACCCAGGGTAGGTTTTAGTAAGATTGCTATTACCATTTAAGAGAACACCTGCCCGTGAGAGGCTGCTGTATTCTTCATTCTACGATTATGTGTTATCGTTTCTCCATTAGGAACATTGCCAGTGTGAGGTGTCGGGAAAATTGTGTAGAAGGGCCGTTACCAAACGATTCTGACCTAATGTGACCTGTGGGTGCCGTTATCTCTAGACTTATTTTATTGCCCCAACTAGGGACGTATCCCACCTCTGATTCTATAAGTGACTCCCGATTCTTTTATCTGATTCATTCATTAGTTTCGTTGTCTTGATATTGTGTTTGAAAACCATTATTGAACTTAATAGATATTTTAGGGTGTTTTAAATAATTACGGAAAGAGAGAATATAGTGTGAATTTTATAACATGCATGTCTCAAATAGGTAATTATCAAAGACATGCCAACCTTCGGTGCGCTGTTCACTACTTTAAGAAACAATGAGAAAACAATAATTAGGAAAATAGAGCAGAACCTATATAAGATTAATGCAGCTGAGGCTGCAATTACGTGCCATAAAACATGTTTAAAAGAAGGTTTACTTCCAGCATATTATTATTATTATTATTATTATTATTATTATTATTATTATTATTATTATTATTATTATTATTATTATTATTATTATTATTATTATTATTATTATTATTAAAGTTCATTTATTCATATGAAACTTTCAAAAAGGCTATTGGACAAAGAATGTAATTTTGGAAAGAAACAGGAAAAGGCTTAGAAGAGAATAATAGGCAAAAACCAATGAGGATTCCACACCTGATTAAATATAATCTAATGCCTACGGCCACTCTCTCACACTACTTTCTTGTTCATGCAGTACTGTAGTAGGTTTAAGCAGCTTTAGCGTTAATTTAGTATCGTGAGATTTTTTTTCCACCGCATCGCTTCGTAATTACCAAGTGACTTAGGACGACTCGTTTATTTTAGACGCAAGTTCGATGTAAGTGACCTTTGTGTTATTAGGTCTTGAAGGTTACAGGGGGACAACTGTTTTCACCTCTAGAATTGTAGCATATTAAGGTTTTTTAATATACAGGAGTGAGGTTCATGTTCTGGTACCACTGGTTGAAAAGTCGGACATGACTTCTGCGGTAAGGTATCGGATTTTACTTTGTAATCTTTTTTTTATCGTGTTACTTATAACTTTTATGTGTTGCGAAAATAAATAGTTTTATAAGCAGTAATTTGACGTTTCTTGCTGTTTTCAATAATTTTATAATGTATAATTTTTTAGCTTATGTTATTCATCATTGATTTTCAAGTCAGTTTCCTCTGAACGTCGCATAAAAAAAATTTCCTGCTTTGTTTGTAATGAATTTTTATGTCAATACAAGCTCTCGTGCAATATTGGGATGACGCAGCAAAGAAAAAAAAATGTTTCCATCTATAAATATCTTCCAGGTCGAATGTCGGGGTACGCTATAGCCAGGGCCTTCCTGGCGAACTCTTGAGAATTCCTAAGGGAATTTATGAAGGATGAAATCGGAGGAAGACGCAGCGAAATTTATTTTTTTCTCCATGATAAAATCAATGCAACCTATTGTAGGGCATTTGTCTTTAGTTTACTAAAATACAGTTCTCCGATGTTGATATCTGCTTCTGCTAGAGATTTATCTTAGATAAGAGTGGTTGGTGGTGGTAGGTTTCTGTTTCCTAACATTAGCAGTTTTGACTTAAATCATCGACGGATGGTCTCTCTCTCTCTCTCTCTCTCTCTCTCTCTCTCTCTCTCTCTCTCTCTCTCTCTCTCTCTCAGGAAATGATGTCAGGGATAGTTAGCGACGTGTACTGGTGTTTACATCCTTTGGGATGAGAGTAATGGACCTGTGGATGTATTTTGAATCCTTCGTCCCGTCCATCCTTTGATGTATGATCGAGGCGATCGTAAACTGGTCGTTACCATCACAGGGCAAATGGCTCCCTTAGGTCCTTTACATCCTTAGAAGGATCTGGGACAAGTCTGCAGAATTAGAGAGAGAGAGAGAGAGAGAGAGAGAGAGAGAGAGAGAGCTTAGATGGGAAAGCTAAATGCCAGAATCCAAAGGGACCTAAAAATAAAAGAAAAAAAGGAGTTAACGGCGGAACAATTCATATAGAAATACAATACAATGCGTATGAATCAGAATAATAATAATAAAAAAAAGAATTAAGCCCATTTAATGTGTGACCTTCTGAAGTCCTCACGATTTTATTATATATGACCATGGAGGTCATTCCATAAACTTCTAGGAAACTCCGTGGTATTGAACCTTGTACAAAGAAAAGCCATATTGTCAGTGAACGGACTAGTCTGGGAAAATATAAATGCAGAATTAAGAAATATTTTATAAACTTAGCATGAACGATGAGCTCATCGACCGAAGGTGCAAGGGATTCATACTAAGAGCTGGAATAAATACTTTCCTAGGAAACCGTGTTTTTATCCAATTGTTAAACATGTTACCCAACTGTCGATAACCGACAAGAGGAACAATATTTTAATACCGTTGCAGAAATTGGCTGTCGTATGTATGTATGTTTTTGAGTCATATATATTCCTATCATTTACCTGTTGTATTCGCTTATTTAATGAAGTCACGTGCATCTACTGTGATTTTTTAAGTATATATATATGTATATATATACATATATATTTTTAAGTATATATATATATATATATGTATGTATATATAAATATATAAATATATATATATATATATATACTATATATATATATATATATATATATATTATATATATATATATATATATATATATATATATATATATATTATGTATGTATGAAGAGAGAGAGAGAGAGAGAGAGAGAGAGAGAGAGAGAGAGAGAGTAAGAGAGATGTAGAGAAAAAAATCCTCCATTACCTTAATGTTCCTGGAAAGTCATCGGTTGCTCCATTTTCTCTCCCTCATCCGGGTGATTGGTCGCTGATCCAATTGTCTTCGATTCAGCCATATTTCCTCTTGTTAGAATGCCGTTTATAAGTATTCAGTCGTCTGCGAAACGACCTTTTCCGTTTCAATCAGTCTTTTAAAACGCCAATTCCCTGCGACGTATTTCATGAGGATCCTGTTCTCCATCATTGCTCCAAAAGAGCTTTTTAAACCAGTAAGTTTCCAGAGGTTTTTGTTTTTTATTTCGAATTTTCTCGTTCATGTCTATATTTTTCAGCCGTTTGCGTCTGTACCCAGTGACTCTTTATGTCGGTAGAAATTGGCTGAATGAAAGTATTCCAGCTTTATGATTTCCTCGATTTCGAAGCTGCTCCCTTTGAAGTGTCGTCAGATTCTTCAGTCTTCAGGAAGTAATGCATTTTTTTTCTGGTTGCTCTTTCTCTGAAAGGTCGGTGCAGAATTAGACACCGTTAATAAACGCTTAAAACATCTTTCAACTCAAGCTTTGGTATGAATAGTTTGATTAGATTAGTAAAGTATCAAATATTGAACATTATGATGCGGATTTGTTCATTTTTAGTCAGGATGAAAAGTGTCTGAATACACTTTTTTTGCTAAGTTACACTTTTTTTCTAAGTTACAGTTTCTTTTTTTTGACATAGTGTTTCATATTGCTTATGTCTTTTACAGTAAAATGTTTGCTTTCGTAACTATACTCGTTTTTTTTTCCATCTGTCCACCCGCCTGTGGTGTTTTTGTATGGTAACTCTGTGTCCCGGGCTTTATATAGTTACATTCAGCTTACATTCAACGATTTTAGTAATATCCTATTTCTAATATTAACGGTGTACTTCGCATACAGTAAATTATGAAAATACTTTTCAGTTGCAAATCTACACCCAGATATCTTTTTATTTACCTAAAACTTACACATAGCGTCACTATCTAAAGCCCGGGACACAGTGTTACCATACGCAAGCACCACAGGCGGGTGGACAGATGGAAAAAAACAGAGTATGGTTTGTTTACCACAAGGAAGCTTCCATCTATGGTTATATAAAGCGTTATCCCGACTTGACATTCTCTTCGTTTCATGAAAAATCTCGTCTACTGCTAGTCAACAAGCCACTATCGTCTGTATTACAAAAACTAAGTAATCCTTTCAAGGGGAAAACTGAGACTTTTTGTTATACAGACACACAGTTTCACCTCCCAAAGGAAAACTGAACCTTTTTCCCATGCAAACAAAAGTTTCAACTCCCAAAGAAAAACTCTTCTTGTGACCTTCATGTGAGAAAGAAGTATTTTTTTTTATTTATGTATGTATCCAGTATGACCCAACAGCCATTCTTGGAAGAGGTCTTTGATGGTCTCTTCTCAGACACCACGTCAATAACTTTCAGCAAACAACGCCACTTACATGCAATTATCGCTGGTAGCTGATATATAAGCTTTCCTTTGACACTAGTGTGATGGATGATGATCTCGATAATGGATGATATGCTGTGGGCAACACCTGGCTGGGAATTTGCAATTTTGGTGCAGTTTCTCGTTAATTGGATTTTAGTCTCTAGCAGGATGGCCGATATTAAAAGCCAGTTATTTATTTATCTCTCTGCGACATTTGTGACACAATCATTGCTTTAGTAGATTCACATCAACCGTGCATTTGATGTCTAGGCCAGTTCCTTATGACGCTCCTGATTGGCTGTTTATAGCCAATCCCAGGGCTGGAAACTCTGTCTCTCTCTCGAGACTTCACATGGGGTAGGATCTATATTCTTCGAGGTATACTTCTTTCAGGAGAGGTGTAACATA